>NW_011499946.1:785243-811093 GCF_000495115.2 Populus euphratica | reverse complement strand
TTGATGAGCATAACCACCTGGGTATAACCAAATAAAGTTCATAAATAAATTAAAAATAAGCATGGTCGGCTTCGAATCCATACTTGACATGTAAGCACATACTCAACAGTTTATTATTTATTACTAATTATCTTTGTATGAAGTAAATGATCAAATATTGTTTTTCCAATAAATGAAAAATTAGAGATTCTGCAGTGATTATTTAACTTAATTAACATCCACATCCACTTCTTTGTAAGAGGTAAGAGTTATCCAAATTGAGACAATCCTTAGTAAACTGTGCAGACAATACCTTTAATTTTAGTAATTTTCATTGAATTTTACTTGTATTAGAAACGGGAAGAACTAAATTATTGCTCTTGAGATATTCTATATAAGTTTTTATGAACCTCTCGATTAAGAGAAAACAATGTAAGTTATTTCTCAAAAATATCACAACTAGAACTCCCAGTACAATAATTCATATGCCCCACGATTTTATTTCATTTTATTTAGGGGCCATATGGATTAGTTCTGTCCAAGTGTCCTCTCAAGTAGGAAAATGAAAGAAAGAGAAGCAGCCCTAAAACAATCTGTAATAGAACATGCGTGATGATGATAAGATACGCCTGAAGGGATGAGTGCTAGCCCAGTAGTTCTCACGGTGGTCCTCTCCCTCGGCCAACTGTACAGCCATATCGAATCGTGACCATTGCCGCCTTTTGGCACCACAGCACAACTTGGGACTCTCCCTTGGCAGCCAGCTGAGCCATCGGTCTTGTAAAGTGGCTATATTCAACATCAGAAATAAATTGATTAAGGCCAAGTTATGCCTGAAATTTGGCCCAAGATTGCAAGCCCAATGAATGAGATTACCCAAAATTAGATGCTGTCGGATAATCAAGAGATTAGCATATTTGAGTGAGAAGTTCATGGATAATGGGCTCTTAAAGTTACAAGAGAGTAGTTGTATCAATGGGTCTCCAGAAAAGAAGAACAAGAAGATATAAAAGATGGGCCATGGCCAACAAACAAAAAAAACAAATTGAACACAATGATCAATTTGCAAACTACAAATAGCTTTTGAATCACTTTTCTCTCTGATCTCGAAGTTGACTCGTACATTTTTTTTGTATTTTGTTATAGAACGATAAAGAATTTTGTAAGTTTAAGGTGACCTGTAGAAGTTTGATTCAGTAGATCAGATAGATTTATATGGTCATAGCTGGAGGCTAAATCTGGCTTTATTAGTGATTTGATGGATCATGGCCATCATCCTCTCCAAAAACTATATTACAATTACAATTTAAAAAAAGAAAAACATAAAATCCATAGAGAATTTGGACACAAATTATTGCTCATCACAATAATATAATTACCCATTCATTCTTGAAAACAATTTATTCTGATATTAGAGGTAGAATAATCTTTTTTTTTAAATCCATTAAACATTATAAAATTAATTAAGAATAATTAATTGAGAATAATATTTTAAAGCATAATATAATAACTATATTATCCTTCAAAAATAAAAATCAAAATGTTACACAAGGGTAATTTGATCTTTATACATTTTAAATTTACAATGTAGCAACTATATTATCCTTTCATCTAAAAATTATTAAACTTATATAAATAGTTTTTTTTTTGTCCTTTTCTATTAATTACTTTGTAATAAACAAGTTGATAATAGGATAATTTGACCTTTTTTTAAAACACCAGTATTATTTTTTTAAAAAAAGTTATTGGATACATATCAATTAATGGGTGATACCTACACTTTTCAGTTGTGTTTAGCGTTGCCTTCTCACCAAGCATCGCTTTTCAAGGCAATATTTAAAGTACCTCAACCTTTTCTTTCTATTAGTATTACGGGTGTGCACAACAAAGCAGTAATTAGACTCTATTGAATTTATTTTTGCTACACTCATTTTTCTATCTCTTGCTTTTGCTAAAATATAAATGTGTTATTTAATTTATTTATTTATTATTTTTTCTTTAATTTCTCTCCTTATCATTTACTTTGATATATTTCTTCAAATCAGGTCAATTAATACTAGGGCCTGATTTGCACAGTGAAGAGGCATTCTCTTTTTTTTTTAATTCTAGTCCCTTTATCTTCTTTTTTTCAATTTGAACCTTTCAAATTGGTTTTATATGGGATTTGACTTTGTAGTATATTTTGGTTGCCTTGATATGGGGATCTTCCAATATTAAGGGAATTTTTTGGTACTCAGTTAATGCTTGATTTTGTAAAATACAAATAACTAACTTATATAGAAAAATTAAGAGTTAAGGGACTAAAATTGAAATTAAAAAAACATAATGACTACGGTAAACAAGCAAGATGAATTGGATGGTACATGTAACATACGCGTCAACAAATGAAAAAATGGGGATGAATTCCAATCATGCGTGCAACTTCCCTCGACGGCTAAACGGTGGCTTCCACAATAATGTTGGAAATGGCATGGTGCGCTCTTCTGGATGGTTCGATGCGTCTTGTCAGAGGTGTGGTAGTTGATCTCCTAAACGTACATTTTAGTCTACTAAAATTGATGTCCTGTTATTTTTTAATCAAATTTATCCTTATTATTTTTATTATTTTATTATTTTATTTTTAAATTATTTTATTATTTTATTCCTTAAATGCAAGTAACATTTAATTTTTATATAAAATTATATTTTTATTCTTTTAATTATTATTTTTTATTATTTTTTTCAATCTCATCTCTTGATATTTGGTTTTGTTTTTTATATTAATTTTAATTTTATTAATTATTTATTATTAATTATTAATTATTTTTTTATTAATTTATTTAATTTTATTTCTTAATATTTGATTAATTAAAATTTTAATTTTATGATTTATTTAGATTTTTTTATTAGGTTAGTCTTAGTATCATGGAGGCCATTAATTTTAAATATTAGATGGGTTGGGTTTGATGATTTAAAAAATAAAATAAAATTGATTTTTTTAAAATTTATTATTTAACATTAAATTAATTATTTCTGTTCAACTAACAGCTCAATAGAAAAATGAAGGATAGCTCCAAAGAAAAGAGTAACTTAACGTACGTGATAAGACAGGCCAAAACAAAGTATTCTGTATTGAAAATTATCAAAATATTAATCTTATATAGCTTGTTTGGCATAGCCGTTAAAATATACAATGCAATCTGCGCGCATGATATGAACTCAGATTCAAAAAGACGAGTGCTAGCTCGTAGCCCAGAGCCTAGCTAGGTACCAAGCTGGTCGAGATGTAGACGTATCGAAGGGCGACCCTTGCCTGCCTTTATGAGTACGCAGAACCTGAATGTGTCCACGTAGCACAAGTTGGGACCTCTCCCTGAGTCCCTTGGCAGTTAGCTGAGTCGTGATCAATTTTGTAAATTGGCTATGCATGCAAATGGCTAGTTGGACAAATGCAAATTGCAAGCACTGTTGTCCATCCTTATCTCACTCTCCCATAGGTTTTTTTTCTTTTTTCTTTTGGTTAATCTTTATTTTTTTTCGGTGATCAATTCCAGTCCTTTAATCTACAACGAATTATAATTTTCTTAAAAAAAAAAAAGAAAACCTTCGATGACCAAAATAAAGTTTTTTTCTTAAAAAATTATATTTTGTTGTGGATTAAACGATCAAAATTAAATATTAAAAAAGATCAAGATTAACTAAAAGAACACAATTTATATCATTAAATCAATGGCATAACAAATAAAAAACTTTGAAATTTAATCTTAAATAAATTAAATATCAAATTAAAAAACCAACCATATAAAAAGTTGTAAATAAAAGAATGATAATAAAAATTAAATTAAAAATAAATTTGAGGGCAAAAAAAAATTACTTTGAAGTTTTAAATTGAAAAGAAAATAACTTTAACAAAATAAAAATAAAATAAAAAAAATAAGAACTAAATTGAAAAAAATAAAATAACATAAACTTTAATTAAAGAATAAAATTAAAAATCAATAAAATTTTAATAAAAGGGCCAAAGGTAAAAATCAAAAATTAAAAAAATAAGGAGTGAATTAAAAAAATGATAAATTATAATTTAAAAATTAAATTAAAAATATAAAAAACTTTGCTAAAAAAGTCAAGGATGAAAAAAATAAAAAGAAAAAAGAATAGATTTTGTTTTTTTTTTTAAGAAAATAAAAAAAAAACCCAAATGATCACCAGCTATAAAACTGTTCATCATTCATTTTCATAAAAATATATTAGAAAACTAAGTTTGACAATCAAGTGACATCATAAATACCATTTAAAATTGTGAATATTAATTATGAATGTTAGCATATAAAAAAAATATATCAATAACTTTTTTAATTAAAAAATTAATATAAAAATATCTTTAATTATCTTGAAAATAACATAAAAGGGACTAAAACATTCCTATATAAATAACTTATTTTTTTGTTTTTTTAAGGATAAAATATATTTTAACTATAACTTAAAAAGGGATAAAACCGAAAGAGCTCTGATTAACTGCTTTTAAGTATTTTTTTTTTAATTTTAGGGATAAATGAATATTTTTACTGTTATAAATTTTGTAAAAAAATTAAAAAATCTTTTGATAAATAATTCTAAATTTTATGGACTTTAAAAGTAGTTAAAAGAGTATTTTCAATGTAAAACATTTGAAAAAAAAAGACTAATATACACCTAATGAATCTTTTAATAGCTAATCTGTCTATAAAAAAAAAAATCAAAATACTCTTACAGCGAAAGCTTTTAATTTTTCAACCCAAGAGCAAAATGTTAATTTCGTTACAGCAATTCACCGTAAATTGTAAATGATTACATGGAAAAAGTATGTTTGAACTATGTGGCTGCTTCGAAGTTAACATTCACACGTAGTCTGCTAACATGCCTGGTTTCTGACAGTTATTAGGATTAGATTTTACATTTTCCCACCTCTAATATTCAAAGCCCTGCTGTAGTGTGACTATATATATAAATATGTGTGAGTGTATTGTGATGACATAAGCATATTTGTTTAAAGATATAGATATATAAAATATTTTTTGTAAAATATTTTTAAAGTGAATTTTTATAATTTCAAAATAAAAAATATATGAAAAATATGTTTTCTTTATCTTTATTGTCAAAATTATTTTTTTGACATTGAAGACGAGAAATTAAATTAAGAATTAAGCTATAAATAACTGTTCTTTAGTAAAACCACTATCAATCTATTATTTAACAACACAAGGTCATGCATACTTGTGCATACTCACTTTTATGCCCCCCTTGTTGATGATGTTCCAGCAGATATGATTTTGACCAAGAACAAGACATTCTGCAATAGTTAAAGTTTTTTTTCATAATTGAAAATCCAGTACCATAAAAAAGAAAAAGAAAAAGAAAAAGGATAAAAGGAACCTAAAAATTATAAAATAAAAGAGTGCATGTCACTGTAAGGAAGATATTGCAATATACAGTGATTGCAAACGACTGTCAAATTATGCTGTCATGATCAAGACAACCTTAGTAATTGAAGCAAGACTGTACTGTCACGTGAAATGAAGACATGATCATCTCTCATCCTGGAATAAAGAATTCAGAAGACAGAGCCTATTTCGAGGCTGCCACTTCCTTCATCAATCCTAATCTAATTAATTTTAATCCAAATGGTTACATGTTTCTTTATTCTTAATTCCTTTGCTGTATAATCTGTATATCTTACTTTACGGGTTTTTCATTCCCCAGATAGTCAGCTTAATAAAATTTCTCGTCTTTCATAGAAAAAAGTAATTAATGTTAAAGTAATTCATGTAGACAGCAAAACCGAAAAACAACTTTCTTATACACGATGATTTACTTAATAGAATACAAATTTGAACCACAAATTTACACAAAGCAACTTCACTAGTATAATACAAATTGCCTGTACCCTCCTTGAACACCCTCCTGAAGGCCTCTTGCCTCTTAACTATATGAGCCCAGACACAAAACAAAAACAAAATATACTATGATCCAACACTATATATGTTAAGCCATGTTTTTACTGGCTATAACAGTTGATTTACAAAACTCCTGTATTTCATAAAAAAAGAAGCAGCAAATGTTATGATCCAACAAACTAGCAAACTAGCTAGCACATCGCACCGCACAAGTTGCAAACTTAAAGCAGCTAACCATGACGTTGGGAATAATTGTCGATCAAAGCCAAGGCATTGCTAGTCAACTGGGCTAGATGCACAATCCTTCCCCTAACAGCAGTCTTCAAATTGCCATTCATTGCATTACCTTCGAACCCATCACTGCAAGTACTCTCATCAGTCAGAGCAGCACTAACCCAAGTTTGCACATCATTAATCATCAGCCTAAAGTTGGACTTTTTAGCATGACTCATTTCATCAATGGAATTTTTGAGCTCGTACACTGCATCACTCAACTCCTCTACGCAATCTTCCATGGCGGATACCTCCCTACGCTTCAAGCCATGCCTTTGAGAGAGAGTTGACATCTTGGCTGAAGTTGATTTAGCCGATGATAGTGTTACATTAAGGGCTGCATTGGCTAGGAGCTTAGGGCTTGTTTGGATTGTGCTTGAATGGATTGAGAGGGAAGCGTAGCAAAGCTTTGGGTAAATTGTTGTGCTACAAGATGTTCTTATGAATTCTATGCTGCTTTGAGGGGTGGCTCTAGCAGCCAAGCTAGAATTAAAGTAGAAACTCATTGCAAGAAGAATGAGAGTAAAGGACTTGGAAGCTGAACCTGCCATATCTCTCTTGATGTTTTTCCCAAAAAGAAAAGTAAAGTGTGTTGGATATTGACGATGAAAACAGAGAGGGGAGGTTCCCAATATATAGAGGATAAATTAAATAAAAAAGTTTGACGGGGGTGATTACAGAATTTGCAATGAAATTAGTATTTAATTAGTGGGGGATATGTTATGGTTTCGAAAATTGCTGAAAAGAAAGATATTTCTTTTTTAAGCTAATAAAAAAAGAGGTTGGGTCCATAAGTGCACGTTT
Source organism: Populus euphratica (assembly GCF_000495115.2). Classification (NCBI taxonomy): domain Eukaryota; kingdom Viridiplantae; phylum Streptophyta; class Magnoliopsida; order Malpighiales; family Salicaceae; genus Populus; species Populus euphratica. The sequence continues at coordinate 804,125 of NW_011499946.1, read as the reverse complement.
TATATATAAAGAGGACCGACCCCATTACGCAAGTGGGACTCCAGACCATTCTCTAATAATTTCACTTCAACTATGTTCTCCCTCTCTCTCTCTCTCTCTATATATATATATATATATATATATATATTATCCTCGCATGATATGGCCATAGATTTTTTTTTTAATATTTTTTATTTGATGCTAGGGATATTTCTGAAGTAGATTACACGTCAATCAAAATTAAGTTTTTTCTTAAACGATTTTATAGATACACCTTTCTTATCGGTTTAGTACAATGTATTTGTTGAAACTGATGGTTAATAACCAAAATATGACTAAATGATTAAGCTTTCTCTTATTAAAAGATGGTTATGGTTTTACTATAAAAAAAAAAAACTAAAAAGGCTTTTTTTTACTGTGTCCCTACCCACGACTAAAAAGGCTTAGTCTTTTTATTATGATCCTACTCACAATGTACTTTGGATTTTTTTTTCATTTGTTTTTTCGGTAACTTCACTTTTTTTTTCCTTTTCTTTTATTCTTCTGAATGATCCTTCTGTGTACATAGACTTAGGTTTACACTTGTTGATTTTTTCGGTTGATTTCTTATGGGGTCTTGTATTACGAAGCTTTCTTGGTACATGATTCAGTAAAATTAAATTAAAATTTGTTAATTTAAAAAAATCAAATTTAAATCAAATCAAATTTTCAATCTCTTATTTAACCCTATCAAGTATAAAGGAGGAAGAATAATTGATACTTATACTACACACACCAACACATGAAAAAGATAAATATACTTTGATGAAACGTGTGCTTTCCTTTAGTCACTGAAAAAGATGTTCACTAAATAGATGCTTTTCATTCATGATTTAATCACTAAAAATATTATTGATAAAATCTAAATTTCACAATTCAGTCTATTAAAAAATTATAAAATTTTATAATATGTTAATAAAATTATCTCAGTAATAATTATTTTTGTTGTATATATACAACATTATGATAATTATCCATCATTTAAAAAAACTAAAATTAAAAATATAATTTATTTTTGATAAAATATAAAAAAACAATAAATAATTATCCCTCAAAAATAAATTATGACAATTCTATCAAGCATTATATGTTGATGGGAACCCTAAGTGTAGTTCCAATGATTTTTTTTTTTTTTACTTTTCTTATTTCTCTCTCTCATCTCTCATCAATTTCCACATCTTACACTCTCCAAGTTAATACTTAATTTAGTTATATCCCAAAAATAAAATAGAGTGAAACATTCTTAGAAAAATACCGCAACCAGGACTCCCGCAATAATTCAAGCTGCCCCATTAGTTTTCTTTTTCTTTTCCTTTTTCATTTTTTATTATCTATGATTCATTGTATCTCGTGATGGCCTATGATTAGTAATTCTTCCATTCAAGTGGCACCTCAAATAGAAAAATGAAAATTGCTCTAAAACAAGGGAATAAAACACTTGATAAGATAGGTCAAAACAGTGTGTTGGGATTCAAAATCAAATTTGTTCACGGAGTAGAGTGCATGTGATTTAGGGTCTTAATTAAGATTCCAAAAGAGATGGATGCTAAACTGATAGAGTCCCTTTCCCATTAAGATTTGTCGTCTTCCTTCCCATGCCATAGACGTATCTGAATGTTGACCCTAGCTAGCCTTCCCTTTCTACCCAGAAGGATTGAAGGAGAATCCCGTGGCCATAAAACAAAAGTTGGGAACTCTCCCTTAGCCTGTTGAGTCACCAATTTTGTAGATTGGTTTAGCAATTTGGACCAAAGAATTCAGACCTTATCTAAGGCTGCAGGGCACGCTTGTCCTGTTTAAACTTCTCTTTCATTTGATGCAGTTATTAATTACTTCTCGAAAATCGTCACGCATGGTCTAAAGCTTCCAAAAATATCAGCATTATTGATGCATTATGGAGATATTTTGGCTGCTTGAAAGTTGATATTCATGCATGTCTAGATACTTAAGAGTCTGCTAGCATACTTAAGGCTACGAGTATTATAGTGGGCTGCTTTTAATTTTTTTCTCCCTTCAAATCAATTGGTTGTTTTTTATTTAACGGATACTTGAACTGGTTTTTTTTCTTTTTAATATGATATTATCTTTTATTTATTTAAAATAAAATATAGCCTGAGTTAATATTGGACTAATGAGTCAACTCATTCAACCTATAATCTAATTCTTGAGTCATGTCGGTTAAGTTTTATAAATAAAAATAATATTTCTTAAATAGAGTTAATCATATGATATGGGCTAACATCATTACTATTTATTTTTTCTAATAATAGTTGATTAATTCATTATTGAAATAACTAAGATTATCTTAGTTTTATACAAACTAAAATAACATATTTTTTATTTATGAAAATAAGATTTTTATTTATTTTGTATGTGAAAATCCATCTCATGATAATAATTAAATATAAATTTTTTATTTTTTTTTAAAAACCACAACTAAAAATATTTTAGAGAAAACATTATCAGTAGTAGAATACACGATGCTATACATTCACTAAGAACATACGTTCCACGGCTGCCTGAGGCTGTACAAGTGACAACAATATCGGTAGAGTACTAATTCAACGCCTCCAAACTTGTGGGATCTGGCCTCTACGCATGAACAAAACGAAGGGAAGCCAAGGATTCACATATTTAAATGATAACATATATTGTTATAATTTGTATGTATTAAAATAATTCTGAAAATACCTATTTTTTTTATAATAAATGAAATTACCTATTATCTTCCACACAGAAAAATAAAAATAAAATGAAAGGCTATTTTATATCCTTCTATCCTTTTGATATATAGCAGTACGTGTTGCACTTTGTTTTTCAGCCCTCCAGCCCCAAATTAGACTTGAAAGCCAGTGTCCATCAAAAGGAATGCAAGGGCTAGTGGTATTAAAGCTATGACGAAAAAAGCAAGATACTTAATTGGAAGAAAATTTAAAGAAATCTATAAAGATAACCGTGTACGAGACTCCTTTTCATAAAGAGAAGTGCTTTGTGATCTTCTTTGTCCTTTGATTCGTTTCAAGCTTGTCTGAACACAACTTTACCTCAAGATATCTTTTACAAGCATGTCTACAGTTTTCCTTACACAGGATCGAAGAATTCACAAGCGTCATCCAATTATGAATACAAAGGAGCTTGTTATCATCTGATAGTACTGTTAAAAGATCAGGATGCTTAGACCCCTGCACGTACTAACAAGAACAGGAGAAAGAACTCAAGTTAGAATTCCATTTTAGCTGATGTAAAGTCAAAAGAAACCATTTCAAGACACCTATTCTTGCTAACATAGCCGCAAGAAATTGTTTACAGTAGCTAGCTTTGAATTGATTTTGATTTGGGGCTTTGGCAAAAGGATCTAATAACCGACCTCGAGTAGTTAATTTGAGATTGAGACTTTTGTTCTTCTTGTTGTTGCCTTTGAATTGATTTCACTGATTAATTCCTTGTAATCTATCATTTCTAATAGTCATGCAACTATAGACAGCTTTTTGCTTGCTGGAAATGTTTCTTCCTTGATGGCGTAGATGGCCCCATTTTCTTTCTTTCACATCTGAAAATTGACTTGTACATTTTTCTGAGATTCAAAGGGCAATTGCCTCTACTGTTGTTAACATAGCTCTGCCTTTCAGACCTTTCACATTGTGATCGACATGTGATGTTTTCATTTGCATTTCCAGTTTCCAGATGGTAGGCAGCACTCGATAATCATGGTTACCAAATGTTTTCCCCATGTCAATCAGGTTTGGCGCCAACCGACCTCAGGTTTGGAGCTAAGGGAATTTTTTTCCTTCTTTCTATATTTTCTCCTCCTTTATTTTTGTATATGACCTTCTAAAGTTTATAATCAGGCCTTTGATTTTTTTTATTTAATACATGTTTTTTTAAAAATGAATTATTTTATATAAAATAATTATAGAATTATATTTTTTTAATTTTTTTATTCATTAGATTTGGTTCTTAGTTTTTTAATTGTTATTTATTTTATTTTAAATGATTTTTACAATTGATTTTTTTTCTTGATGTTATTCTTTAAATTTTTTCTATTATATTTAATATTCATTCTTTTAATTGCTATTTCTTTTTACTTTGATAAATTTTTTTGATTGATATTTTTCTTGATTTCATCTTTAAACATTAAAATAGTTGAAAATTGAGTTTTTTTATTGAGATCGAGTCTAAGATTTCACGAATTGCAAGTTTAGAGAATTAATCTAATTTAAAAAATTTACTTGGGTTTGCTTAGTTTTTATATTTTGAGCTCATGTTATTTAGTTTTAGCATTTGATATTTATTTAATTAGATTTTGATCTCTGTTATTTTTTTGACTTTATGTATGAATTCTCACTAGTTTTGAAAAGGAATCATATTTTCTCAAGTCTTATTTTTTTTGTTAAATTTAGATTTTTTTAGTGAAATATTTTATATTAAATTAAATTAATTAATTAAATATAATCATGAAATACTCAATTTTTAATATTTTACTTGATTTTCTTTCTTGTGGTGAAGTAGTGTCTACAACAAAACAACAACAATAAAAATCTAATAGACTTTTTTTACTTGTAATATTGTATTGGCATCTCATTTCTTATAGTTAATTATTATTATTATTATTATTATTATTTTGCTTTATTTAATACTGATTTTTTTAAAATTATATTATTAAATTAACTAAACTTATTGAATTCAGTTAAATTAATGACCCCACTCTTGTATTATTATTTTTTAAATCATGCCTGAACATTCTTTATTTGTTAACAATTTTATTTATTTATTATTATATTATTATTATATTTATATTATTTAAATTAACTAAGTTTATTAAATTCAGCTAAGATAATGAACTGAATCTCGGAATTACTTTTTGATATTTTTAGAAATACTTTTATTTCTTTAACATTCTTTTTTTAAATTTAATTTATGTTGAAAAAAAATTAAATAGGCCCACAGTATAGCTGCTACAACCCATATAATAATATGTCTTTTGAAGCAATACAATCAAACATAACTATAGGCCCAAGTCCATGTATCTTTGGATTATTGTCCCATTATACAAAACGATATTAAGATTGGCTAGAGTTAGTATTTATTTTATTTTATTTTATTAGCTAGAGGTAGTTGTTTTCATCCGCGGGTGTGTGTAGCTTCATTTCTTGAAAACTTTCTGCAATTTCTGATGTTTCATAGACTCTACAATTCTATTCCCAGGGCTCTGGGGAAGATTTCCTGATCTATCAGTAGTACACACTACACACACACACACACACAGAATATATACAAGACAAAAACTATAAGATTATAGCTGACAATAATTTATTTCCTTTCTTTCAAGCTAATTCTTTTCATAGTGCTATTACTGTCCATACATGAAATTAAGTTTTTCGGATTAGATTAAGCTTCACAAACTTTCCTGAATCCTTTCTCCTGGATTAAATTCATATAGGACATTCAAAAGAACAAAAAAATTGTTCAGATTCCTTTGTCTATTGTGAATAGAGGACCACAGACAAAACTACAACTCTTCTAAAAGTGATCTGAAGGTTTCAATCGTTTTCCAAAAGTGACAATCCTATTTCAGTGCATGTGAATCAGTACTGCTCGATCTCATCTTTCCCAATCGCTTCTTCTGTTACCGATCACTAATTCAAGAAATTGTGCCCCACATTTTCGCACTTCATTACAATTGTTGTAGGGCACATTATCCTTTAAAAGGTGTACAGTAGGACCTTTTGCTTACCATCCACACACCATCCCTCAATAACAATTCCACTGTAATGGCATCTTCAGCAGTTTCAAAGCAATCCTATTGCCATAGCCTTGCCATCCTTAGTACCACTCTAGCATTCTTTTGTGCAGTGAAAACTTGCTTGGCTGAAAACTTTGAGCCTCAGGTTGAGTCTGGTGATGATTTTATTAAAACCTCATGTGGGGTGACAAGGTATCCAGACTTGTGTTACAAGAAACTCTCAGCTTATGCTGATACCATTCAAGATAATCCTACACAATTAGCCAATGTTTCACTATCAGAGACCCTAAAAAACGCAGAGTCCACGTTAATCATGGTGCAAAAGCTATTGAAAAAGCGCAAGCTAAGGCCTAGAGAAGCTGGCGCCATAAAGGAATGCGTCGAAACCATGAAAGACTCGGTCGAGGAACTTCAGAAGTCAATGCTAGCAATGAGCCATCTTGAAGGCCCAGATTTTGAAATGGAAATGAGCAACATACAAACATGGGTAAGTGCTGCCTTGACGGACGAAGATACCTGTATGGATGACTTTGAAGAAAATTCCATGGATGGGAAGGTTAAGGATACTACAAGGAGCTATATCGTGACAGTTGCTCAGTTAACTAGCATTTCCTTAGCTCTCATTAACAGTATTCATTAATCAGCTCCAGTGAACTTAATTAGCCATAAGTTACTTACTCCTCTTCTCTAGTGTGTCTCAATACAAATTAAAGCAAATCCATGGATTGTTTGCTCTAGCAATTTGGTTGGTTGTAATAAAGTTTGTATTACTTTGTTTGTGCTAGAGACCACTCATTCTTCCTTATTCTCTGCTAATTTAGGTAGGCATGTTCCAAGGCATAGAGTTCACTAATTAATTAGGTAATTAGGTACACCAAATTAAAGAAATTCAGCTTAGGACTAGATATGCATCCATATCTTTGAAGAAATTAGTGGAACCAGAATTAAATGCAGCATGAATTAAATAAAATATAGGTGTTCTTGGTAGAGGTAATATTTGAATTTCTAATGTTCAAGTTGCCATGAGAAACTTAATTTCCATTTCAATCAAATTTGTTAGTGTTTTGATTTTTTTTTTTTGCATGTACATGTTCATGATTGACCCTAATTAGATGTGATTATAATTTTTTTTCCCTAAATTATTAAAATTTATTTTTCAAATACATGCCAATTATTAAAATTTATTCATGCACAAAAGTCTGCCTAATGTCTTCAAATAATGCTCTTCCCCAAAGCAATTAGTCATTGCATCATTGTCCAAACAAAAAAGAGACCTGAACATAGTACAAAACACACATGCTTAATCATCTAATAAATTTCATTTGGCCAAACAACCTAATTTAATAGCTATGAAAGATTGGAAACATCATCCAGGTTAGAAAAAAAATCAATGTTAATTTTTTTTAATCGAAACACAGCAAAAATTCAAACCTAAATTCCCATTTTTACTCGAGATTAAAAACATGGTATTGTTTGGGCTAAAATCTTGATAAGGCCCATAGCTTCGAGTCATGCTTCCAAAGTTTATAAAAGTGCCAAAATGCCACCTAATGTGGAGAGTTCGAATCATTATTCTGAAACGACCTCCAAAATTAAGAATATTATAATCCTGCCCTCCCCTAACGCCATATCATGCATCCTTCCCTCCTTATGCCTATTGTTTGAATTGTTTGGAAATATAATTGTAATTATTTTTTAAAATAGATTAAAATAATATTTTTTAAAATTATTTTTGATATAAATATATTAAAATAATTTGAAAACATTAAAAAATATTATTTTAAAATAAAAAAATAAAAAATTAATTTTCTTCAAAAACATTTTCAGAACATAATATCAAATACACCCAGCTTCCTGCACCTCTCCATCTCCAGCACGGACTTGATTGTCGATGGTTTTCTTTGAGAAATACACGAAAGATATTGTCACTCTCTTTGTTCCCTTGCACAATAGTTTTGCAATCTTAAATTAAGAACTCTTCTGTCCTTTATTGAAATTTTATTTTCGAATTCTTTTGTCCTAAAATTTCAACCATTGGATTTATCACTGAAGAAAGTATATTCAATATAAATTATTGTTACCAGAAAAGTCACTTGCAATGATACAAAGACATTGATTTGCGTGGAAAATGGTGCATTAACTTTAACGAAGTTTCCATTTAAAAAATTTAATAATTATCTTTATTTAAAAATTTAAAGTGTTAGATAAAATTTTAAAAATAGTTTTATATTACTAAAAATTTTATAAATCTATACTATTTTATATTTAATTTTATTTATTAGAATAAAAATGATAAAATTTAAATTTATAATTTTTTAATTATAAAAATTTAATATCATATCAAAAAATTATTTAATTATAAATTTTAAATTATTAGATAGAATTTTAAAAATAACTTTATATTACCATGTGATATTAATCAAAATCCATTTTACATTGCCACTGAAGCGTTTATTTATGAATATAGTTATGATTATTTTTTAAAATATTTTTTATACTGCTATTCTAGATTACTAAATAAGTGTTTATTTCGAAATGTGGTTGCAGTTGCTTTTTAAAATATTTTTTATATTGAAATTTATTAAAATAATATTTTTTTTATTTTAAAAAATTATTTTTGAGATTAATACATCAAAGTAATATAAAACATATAAAAAAATTAAATCTTAATAAAAAAAATTATTTTTTTAAAATACTGATTAAGCTGTATTTCCAAAAGGATCTAATCCCTTCAATCAAAAATAACATGCTAGGTGACTTCATAATGTGATGGAGTGCATCATTATTTTCCAGTCTTGATAAAATGCATCTTCCCCATATTCCACAATATTTGCTAATATTCCAAGAAAAGAAAAAAGAATCTTGACATGGAGTGAATACATGGATGTAGATGATCATTAAGCTTGCCCCAAGAATAAGCATGGACACCGCCATCTCTTGAGCAGCGAATCATGCAAGATAGGGTTCAAGGCACATGTGAACTGCCCAAGGCATGTGTCCATACAGAACTTATAGGGCAGGCACATGACTAGCTATAGGGTTTGACCTTTTGTATTTCTTCAAGAGCTGGTTAATTAATTAGTAGGGCACCTCCATGCCGAGAGCCTCCTGTTTTCTTCAGTAGCCTTGCTGACCGATGCGAAACAATGTTCTTCTTCTGTCTCTGTCTTCCTCATCTTTCCAGGACACAAGTTATTGTTCGAGGCATATTAGATAAAATGTCGACATTTGTTTTGGGTTCTTGCTGTTTATTGAAAATTATTGTAAAAATCCATTTTGAGGAATTTTTATACCTCTTGAATTGGTTCAAGAAATTGTAGAAATTAATCTCCCAAAGCTTAATTTAAAGCAAATTTTAAAATAATGACTTAAGATTGGGAGTTACTCCTTTCAAAGTTTTGCAATCAAAAGATTAGATCCACACCTTTTCATAATCTAAAGCGAATTCTACTTAAGCAAATATAAAAGATTCCATGCATTGATCATTACCTATCCATAAAATAAACTCCTTTTGATGTACCTACAAGGAGTTGAAAGTTGGAGTCTATCACATGCTACCCATACAATATATGTTCCATTCTTAAAATTAAGGAGACCCCTCGAAGCAAATGCAACCTTTTTCCAATCCCAAATTCTTTTAGTATATTGGAGAGTTGTTGCGGTTGTTTTTTAAAATATTTTTTATTTAAAAATATATTAAAATAAGTTTTTTTAATTTTTAAAAATTATTTTTGATATCAATACATCAAAATAATATAAAAAATTCAAAAATATATTAATTTAAAATAAAAATAAAATAAAATTTATATTATTTTACAAATATTTTTAAAATACAAAAATAAACAACATAATTTATCTATGATATCTTAGCATTTGGAATTAGACTAACCGAATAAAGATTAAAAAATATAAGCACTTAAAAAGTGTTATTTTGATTCTCCACGACCATTGATATAGCATTTTATAAACCAATAGCATAATCCTCCGCATCATTTTCGGATGCATAAACATTACTTCAAATAGCTAAAAGAGTTCTTGAAAACTTTAGCACTACCCCGCTATTATTATATTGATATTTTATATTCGTATAATTCCTTTAGGCAGTTGTCACATCATTGTAATACCACCATAATCATTGAAACAACATGGCTTTGTTTTTAGCCGAAAAAAATCCAGCTCCCAAACCTCCCCTACTTCTCGGTCTAATAAGAAAATTAATTGCAAGCTACCTTATTGATTTTTTTTATGTTCACATCTCCATTCCACACACACACACACATATTGCCTAATACAGCTAAAAAAATTAGGAGATTTGATTGTACTTTACTATTTATATGGTCAATGAAGCACACTTCTCCTTTTTTTTATTTTCATGATTTTTTTATTATATGCTTGAATTTTTTATTGATTTTTTTAATTTTATCTTTTAATATTTATTTATTTTTAAATTGATATTCATAATTTATTTCAGTTTACTTTTTATGAAGTTATTATAGTATAAAATAAATGTTATGATATTTGGTTGACTTTCAATTAGTTTTCATAACTTATTTCAATTTATTTTCTATAAAGTTATTATAATCCCAAACAAACAGATTGGCATTTGATTTTTTATTGATTTTATAATAATTTATTTTTGTTATAATATAATTAAGAAAAAAATAGATTAAAAAGGAAAAAAATATTAAAATTCAGTGGAGTTTATGACCCGAGTTGTGGTTTTGCGGAATAAATTATGAAACTTAAGCCAATCCAATATACCATGATCTCACTATTAAAAAAAAATATCATTTAAAAAAATTAAAACTAAAACATAGTTTTTACTGATTGTCTTTGCATTCATCAAGTTAATTAGATCATGTCGAAATAAATTTTATATAATTTAATTTTAAATTTAAATTAAATAAAAAATTAAATCAAAAAATTTTAAAATTAATTTGTTATTTTAAATTCAGTAATAAAACTAAATAGTTTATAGCCTAAATATTTTTTTATGATTTTTTTTATAACACGAGGTTACTAGCTCGCATTAATTGGGTTTTTGACTTTTGACCGGACTTCAATCTTTTTTTCATAACCCACTACATCAACAAAAAGATTTTCAAACGTTACTACAACTTACATGACATTAAAGTACGTGGAACAGGATAGGGTGATCACAACTTACAATTAGACAAGAGTAAAAGATAGGCAAATGGGCAGTCATCTAGATAAGTCCACCTTTGTAATTTATTTTTTGAGGTATTTCTTACGTACCAGCAACCATAGAAAGTGATGTAACTATTAATTTTTATATATATATTTTGCATATTAATTGAATTTGTTTCAAAAGGAAATATCTGAATAAGTTATTCGTATTTGAACAGATAATCTGTTCCTTATAATATTTTTTCTCGTAACCTTTTTTCCAATACTCAAATCTCAAATTATAACGTGATTAGCGTACCTTCTAGTTTTTCAATATATCATGCTAGGCTTGCCAGCCCTTATAATATATCAAGCTAGTAATCTTATTCATCCGTCATCGCTGATCATGCGTGGCATCTCATACTGCATGGCTGCGAGCCACGCCACCCATGTGATTTATTTAAATTCCATCTGATTTCCCACAATTCTATGTTGATACGTAACATGCACAGTTGACAGATTTTCCCTATAAATTGGGATCTTCACACACCAATATTCAATGCAAAATAGAGATCGAGAGATAGAAAGAAAGAAAGAAAGGAAGAAGGGGAGCTAGATCGATCATGGAAGCTAAAATTATTCCAAGCTCAACGTCTTTCAGTGTTTTATCATTGCTTCTTACATTTCTTCTGTGCATCTCATCATCAAATGTGCAAACATCCTCAGCAGCTATCACCACCACAACAACTCCAAGCAAAACATACACAAACTACCTCAAAACAGCTTGCAATTCCACCACATATCCACAACTTTGCCTCAAGTCCCTCTCTTCTTACACCTCCACCATCAAAACCAATGAACTCAAACTATGCAGGACAGCATTAACTGTGGCCCTCAAAGCTTCTAGCAACACATCCAAATTGGTAAAGAGTATATCAAAGATAAGGGGGTTAAGCAAGACTGAAGCTGCTATCATTAGAGATTGCATTGAAGAAATTGGAAATTCCATTGATGAGATCAAGCAGTCATTGAGGGTTCTTCGCAGATTAACAAGTTCTGACAGAGAATTTCAGATTGATAACATGAAAACATGGGTCAGTGGCGCGATAACGGATCAGACTACCTGTACAGATGGATTTGATGGCAACAATGTAAATTATGCAGTCAAGCGCGCGATCACGAAAAGTATAGTGAATGTTTCTAGGCTGACTAGCAATGCTTTGACATTTATAAATAAACTAAGTTACTAGTAACTTTATTTCCTTTATTTTATTTTATTTTTATTCAACATTTGTATACAGGTTCTTCAATTCTGATCATGAATGTTATATCTATTTTAATTTGTTCTAAGTCTTTAATGGTAGGCTATCCTCAATCATTATGCTTCACATATCTTAATTACTTGTTTAATATCGGTAAGAACTGATGTGTCTCGTAAATATTTAACTAACTAATTAATAATGATCGCTTATTCATTCTCACAAAAATAATGATCATTTATTTTAATTTTTTTTGGCAATAATTTCATCAAAGTACGTCATCGTTCAACCCACCTGAGGACCCCAACAATTGCGATTGAAAGTTTAATCAATTTGTGGTATTGTGCTTGATCAATAGATATGAAACTTGAGAGGTTAACATCAATGTTGTTAATTAGCTAAGTTATTATATTAAGAAAAAGTTTATATCTAAATTAGAGATTACTTTCTCTTATCTCTTTTCAAACAAGTTATTTTATCTTTTCTTTAATTTAAATTTTTATTGTTTCCAAACGAGTTAATCTATCTTCTCTCTAACTTAAAGGCTGAAAAAAAAAAGATTTATATTAAAATGAAAATTTTGCTCGTATAAAGTTAGCTATATATATTTTTTTTTATATTTTACATTTTAGTCATTTATGTTATAAATTTATATTGATACAGTAATTTCAAATCCATTTTTTTAATTAGATTATAAAAAAATTAATTGTTTTATGTTCATCTAAATAGTAAAATTGATTCATTTTTTTTTAGATTAATGTGAGTTACTTTGCGCGTACCACGACTAATCTCATGAGTTTTAAAGTTAACAACCATGTAAGCCTCCAATGATCATCATATAAGCAATCGAGAACTTAAACTTGAGATCACAGAACAAGCAAACCTCTTAATTCCAAACTTTTCTTATCACCAAGATAATTTATTTATTTTAATTGTTTTGTTTATGTTAGTATTAAATATCATTACAGATACCTTATCAGGTTGACTTCAGTTTATAATTGAATTAGAGTATATAAAAAAAATCATTTCATGAAGTTCAAGTCCGAGGATTCATGTCCGAGTTTTTTAATTCAAGAACCACATTCTGCAGATTAGGTGTGAAAAGGAAAATTGTTGTATTCTCTTTCTCATAATTATTTTATTATAATTCCATAAATTAAGTATGCTTGGTATGAGAAGTAGGCTTTTGATGTAGTGAAATGAAAGGATTAAACTATCCGGGTTTACAAGTCAATGATGTTTCAAGACTTCGCTCCAACTAGATTTTAAATTAAATTGATAATTAATTAAATTAAATTTGTTTAATTTAATAAAAAAACATGCCTAATTTTTGGCAAGAGAAAATGCAAAGTGAAATTGTTCTACCATTTAATTGAAAAAAATCTTAAAATAATATTATTTTAGATTGATTCATATTAGTTTATAAACTAAATTTTGAGTTGAATTAATAACCGAACATGGTTTAATAATTTTAATTTTAGTTTTAGTATTGATATTTGTATTTATATATTTTAAAATTCTATTAGGTATATAAAAAAAAATTCATTCACCAATAAATGAAAATGATTGTAATATTAATTTTTTATGCTTGTAATTTCGAGTTTTGGTCGAGACATTTTTAACCCACAGCAAAAACAATGTCTTAAATGTAAAGGTTTAATATGGCAAACCTCTGAAACTTAAGGGGCTACCCTACAAGTAATCTATTTACATTTTTACCCTTCACGTTTCGAATCTTTTGGTAAGACAATCCACCTGCCTTCAACAGTGCTATCATAATGGAACCAACGGTTAAGCTCACCAGTATTAGAGGAAGAGTCGTTGAGCTTATAAAACTCTACCTAGAATTTTACCTGCATCAATATCCACGTCATTATCCACGTCACTTGTAAGAAAGATCAACCTTGGTTGATAAAAAATAAATTTAAATTAAAAAATTCAAAATCAAAATAATGTTTGTTGTTTTGTCAAAAAATAAATAAACTGGTAGAATGATTTTTACTTCAAATTGTTTGGGGATGACTTATGAAAATTATAATACGTTGAGGGACTAATTAGTACTTACGCATTGATTTTTTTATTTATTTTTTTATTTTGTAAAACAACCGATCTGATCTTCAAAGGCCAAGGAGATCAGCTTTTTCATCCTACCATCTTCTACCTCTCCCAAAACTCCACAACCGTTAAAACCGCCGCCCAAGCCGCCATCAACCTCCTCCCTGCCGCCGACCAATCTCCCCATAATCTAACGCCCAAGCCTCCAGCATCTTGTGGTACGTCCCTCCTCTCTTCCTCCTCCTTTTTCTCTAACGTTGCTCATCTTAATTTTTTTTTAACGATTTTGTTGGGCTCTCTGAATCATTACTATTGTGAAAATGGTTGATAATCTCGTGATTAAGGCGAAACCCGATATCATACTGTTCTTGTTTCATTGCTATAGTGGGTAAAAGTGAAAGCTTCTGTTTTTGGTTCTTTGTTTTTTTCATGAGATTGCTGAAATACCTTGGAAGATTTGAATCTTTTTTTAAAGAAAATGAAGTAGAAGGTGTCAGTGGATTTGGATTTGTTTCATTTTTCCAGTTCTTGTTATTTTTTAGTAAAGTTTCCTTGGAAACTTATGATTTAATATAAATGAATTGATTCGTTGACTATGTTGTTTGTACAACGACGATCATGGTGACAGATTAGCAACGGATGTAAAGGTGTAGCTAATTTGCAATGGATTAGTGACAGGATCTTCAATGAATTTTTATGATTTGCACCAGATTGAAAGCAATTTTATTATTTTTTGTTCAAATTTAGTGTCAGAATTTAGAAAATCCATTGCAAAAAAATAAATAAAATTGCAATGGTTAATCTAGCAACGGAATTATGAAATCTGTTACAAATTCTTTGAGTGTTGAGGCTCTTTGCAATGGACTGGATCCGTTTGACTATCTGCTGCTAAATCAGATTTGCGATGGAGATTTACTAGCAATGCGTTTCTGCTACTTTGCAAGGGATAAACGTCGGTTTTCTTGCAGGTGAAAATCATTTGCTCTTTTCTTTTATTTCTCGTGACAGTGATAACAGCTAATATACTCTTATCCGCACTTTGATGCTTCAAACTCAGCATGAGACTTTTTTTGAAAAGTATTGAGATTTTTGTTTGAAAATATTACCAATTAAGTATTACTTTGTGTTGCGTTGGTGGTCTTTGCAATTGAGATTGGTGATGACCTTCCCTTTTCTGATATTGCAGGTGCTTTTTATAGCTATTTCTCGGCTCAAACTAGTGACAGTGAAGTGAAAATGGATCTGAATCCCATCAAGGATGCATTTGATCGTGTTGCCAAAAAGCAAAAGATGTCTGGTTCTAAAACACAAGAAGTCGTTGCTCAGATGATACAAGAGATTGAGAATTCATTAGAGATAATTAAGGCAGAACATTTTGGTTCTGAAGTGGACTGTAAATCTGTCTTTGGTGAACTTAAGAAAAAGTTGCTAGAAATTGCTCCACTCAGTCAGCTGGAAGGCACACAGAAGGAACTAAATATAGCTCTGAGCAAGTACCCAAAACAGCTCGAGAAATCTT
The DNA here is from genome assembly GCF_000495115.2 of Populus euphratica. NCBI lineage: Eukaryota > Viridiplantae > Streptophyta > Magnoliopsida > Malpighiales > Salicaceae > Populus > Populus euphratica. The sequence goes on along the minus strand of NW_011499946.1, from coordinate 788,404 downwards.
TCATCCCAGACATATCCAAAGCTTATAGAAACATCGATTTTGATGCTCACACTGTTAACCAGATAATTGCTGGCCATTTCTACCGGCAAGGACTGTTTGATGTCGGTGACTGCTTTATAAATGAGGCCAATGTACCAGAATCTACTGCTGCTATGAAATCTCTTTTCTCAGAAATGTATATGATACTCGAAGCTATGAAGAACAAAAATCTAGAACCTGCGCTGAACTGGGCTGCTGCCAATTCCAATAAGCTCAAAGAAAATGGGTCAGACCTGCTGTTGAAACTTCATTGCCTGCAGTTTGTTGAAATACTGCAAGGTGGAAGTAGAAGCAAAGCGCTCTCATATGTTAGAACTCACATTTCTCCTTTTGGTGCCAACCATTTTTCAGAAATCCAGAAGCTTATGGCCTGTCTCCTGTGGTCTGGAAGGCTCCATCACTCTCCATATTCTGATTTACTATCACCTACTAATTGGAATGTGGTGGCTGAGGAGCTTACGAGGCAGTTTTGTAATCTTTTGGGGCAGTCTTTTGATAGCCCATTGAGTGTGACAGTAGCAGCAGGGTTCCAGGGTCTGCCACCTCTTTTGAAGTTTATGAATGTGATGGCAGGGAAGAAACATGAATGGCAGTCAATGAAACAGTTACCAGTGCCTGTGGAGTTGGATAGGGAATTTCAGTTCCATTCCATCTTTGTATGTCCTGTGTTAAAGGAGCAATCAACTGACGAGAACCCCCCTATGTTGATGCAGTGTGGCCATGTGCTATGCAAGCAGTCTATCAATAAGATGTCAAAGAACGGGTCCAAAACTTTTAAATGCCCTTACTGTCCTTCTGACATCGATTCAACACAGTGTAGGCAGTTACATTTCTGATTTGTGCCCAAACTTTGTACATTAATTTGTATAAAACTCTCTCATGAACCGAATGAAATGATGTAGAACTGGTGATTGTGTGTTGTGTAGTGTAGCCAGGGGTGTGATGATGTTGGCAAAGCTGGTGTGTGATGTACTGTTTCTCTATGAATTTGTTGTAAATAGACATTCTTTGGATTTTATTGTTGGCCGTTGGAAGCCATTTCCACAGGCTTTTGTTTCCCACTGCTTTGGTTACTCGTGTAAATGACTAAATGTCCTTACAGCTACTGTCAAGCCTGTGGCCTGCGGGGCTGTTTCGCAAGCAGGAAATGAGTATTTCAGCTCGCAAGGCATATGGCACCTGGCTTTCACCCTGTCTTCCGCTGCTCCTATTACCTGCGTCGGTGAGTTACTTGGTCCTTCACCTGAGTTCGTTATGTGAGAGCTTACATATAAGATGGGTTCATCTTATATATATAAATCAAACTTTTTATTTCTAATGGAGTGGAATTCCCAGCTCACATGTGATTCCCAAACAAATCTCCTCCACATGAGAGCCTGGCTTTCACATTGAAAATTACTTCCTCTCCAATGGAGGGTGCCTTCACAATCTGAGGGCCTGTCATGATTTGTGGCTTACAACTCTTGTAAGGGCGCCTACCCTTCACTCCTATCACGGAAGTCTCTGTCTTACTGCTCCATGAGCACAGCCATGAAAGTCAATCCACACTATTTTCATGCTCATCTTAGTCAATATTGTGTTTCTGATATTCAGTTTCAGATTTCTAACATAAAAACATGGATAAGTGCTGCGGTTACAGATGAGAGTACATGCACTCTAGGATTCGATGACAGGAAGATATCTGATGAAGTGATGAGAAAAATTAATATGAATTGCTATGCTGGCTAGCATTGCTTGGGCTCTTATTAATAAACGAAGTACTAGTTCTTGTTCTTGTTTTGGTTGGACAATTTGTTTACAGTTTCTTCAATTCTGCTCAGCTTTTTTATCCAAAAGTTTCTTGTGTCATAATCACATTTTTTTTTAATTAGTAATGACTCGATTCCAATTATGCAACAGCACATTTTGGTATCTAATGAAGGCATGGCGTGTGCTCACAGAAAAAAATGAAATTTAATTGTACTGGATCATGAATAGGGTATCCCAGGCATACCCAACTTGTTAGATGGTGTTCTTCGCTGCGGTTCAACCGTAACTTTGTAAATTAAAAAAAAATATTTAAAATTATTTTTTATATTATTTTAATATATTGATATTAAAAATAAATTTATATATATATATATATATATTATTTTAATATATTTTCAAATAAAAAATATTTAAAAAAATAATATTTAGCATTAGTTTACACATCTCCTCTTGAATTAACCAGAAAAGGCCTAAAATTAACTAGAATGAAAATGACACTATTTTGAAGATTGACATGAAATGGATTTTGGGATGTGACCTTTTGTTTTAGTTAAAATAATATAATTTGTTATTTTTCAAAAAAATCTTCAAGTTAAGTCGTTGGATCTGAATTAATTTTAATAGTTAGATTTGAATTAGTTTTGATGAATCAATTAAATTCTAAAATATAAAATTAAATTAACTGAATTGTATCATATCAGTACTATTTTTTTTTTAATCCTGGTTAAAGCTTCAAATCACAAAATTCCAATCATGTCAATCTAGGTTTAAAGGTATGATAATTGGAGCTAGCACCCCAATAATTGGAACCACCAGCACCCCAAGTGAGGAGCTCTATAATTGGAACAGAGGTCACCGGCAAGCAAGCTGGATCATGTTCAAAATAATTAGAAGCAATTGCGCATTCCTCTGGAGATATGGCAGCTAGCTTGAATTTTTTTTACCTTTTAATTAGCTAATAGAGGGTTACACTGTGATTTTTTTTAAAAAAAGAAAAGCTTGATTAAAAAAAAAATTATTTTAGGGGCTTAGTTGTTATTGACTGGTTATTGAGGGCTCCCCCCACCAATTAGCAACCAAATTAAGCTCTCACAAAGTCTCGACAAGTAAACACTTATGCCACGAAAATCACAGCTAACACTATAATTTAATTAATCCAACAAGTCAAATATTTCTGGCTGACACAAGCTGTGCGCATGGGGAAATCACTCAAGAAATCCCGACTATTATATATATATATATATATATATTCTGGATCTTGCAAACCATTTTGAGAGATTCTGTACAAGAATTGTCTTATGATTCTATTTTCACGTGACATGTGACCCTGCTAATTATTAACTGATCAAATTAATAACATGTTACACTGAATT
>NW_011499946.1:759985-784755 GCF_000495115.2 Populus euphratica | reverse complement strand
TTCTAATCTATAGTTGATTTATCAAGTCAACGAGGTTTGATAAAATTAATTTTTACAAAATTGAACTCGAGCAAGATTTTGAGTTGAAGGTTCTCTGTATACTTTTCCAGCCATATATATATATATATAGACACAGACACACGCACACGATTCCATTCATATTATAATTATAAGCATAAGAAGTGGTGCGGATGTAAAGTGAAAACAATAGGAAAACAAGATGGATAATATAGCTTTAAATAACCGGGCACGAGTCAACTACTCTTTTTACAATGACAATAATGAACCAAGGCTCCCCAAAACCGCCAATCATTTTGCCCTAAAAAGCACCCTTTAACAAAAATCACCGTAAACCCCACCATTTAAGTTTTGCTTCATAGCAGCTTTATCATTTACATATATATAAGACTCTACAAAGAGTACTGATCAGAAGACCCTACAAATAAAGCCTCGTTTTCTTCCTGTTTTAGCTTTCAGTTTCATGATTTATTGAGTTTATTTTATACGTTTATGAAGTGATTAATGATGGAGCTATTTGTTCGGTGGTGGTGGTGGTGGTAATCATGTTATTGCACGGCCACGCGGACGTCAATTCTTGGAGTTGCCTCATCATCAAAATTTGGCGTATGTCCGACAGCTTTTTTCGGAGCATACTATACTCGGACCGGAGTCGGTCGTAGTCTGTCCGTACACCATGGGAATGGTACAAAACAAAGCGCAACTGGTTCGTCAGTTCCCGGTTCTCAATCCTAAGCCGGTTCACCTGGTTCCTTAGGTTTTCTACGTGCTTCTGCTTTCGCATCCGTGACCGCCTTGCCGACTCCCGGTTTGATACCATCCGCCTGCGTTTCCTCTCATCTATGACTGAAACTTGAGGGTTTGGGTCGTCGGAGCCAGAGTTTGAGTTCGAGTTGTCAGGGTTTTGGTCTGCCTGGTTGGATTTATCCGAACCGGAACTCGAACCAACAGGCTTTGGTGATTGAGGAGAGCTTGGAAAGGGGTCGAAACAGTCCCAAGGCGTAAAGCCGTTCTCGAACGACTGAAATGGGTTGCTGGCCATCGGTTCAACCGATGGGAAAATGGCCGAAACCGTTGACAGCATGGCTATAGAAATTGCTAAATAGATAGGGGGGGGGGGGGGGGGGAGGGCAGGGGAGGGAAAGGAAGGGTTTGGGTGTGCAAAATAGAGTGGTGTTTGGCTGTTTCTTTTATTTTTTTATTTTTTTTTCCTTATCTTGCAGAGAGAGGGGCTATGCTGAGTTGCTTGAGCATCATTAATGAAAGGGGTTTTTTCAATGTTATTTAAAAAAAAATTTGTTTGTTGTTAAAAAAATTAATTCATGAAAAATATTTTTTAGTTAAAATAAAATTTTTATTTTTATTCTAATTTTTTTATTTTTAATAAAAAAATTTGAATTGTTATGAAAATTTTAAAAATATATTATTATTTATTAATTATATCAAACTCCATATTTAATTTTTTTTCATTACTATATATTTTATGATGAATCATTTTTATTTTTATTTTATTTTTATATAAGTTTTAATTCTTATTTTTAAATTGGAATTTCTTATTTATTATATTTGATTTTCTATTTTTTAATTTTTATTTATTTTATTTTAAATAATTTATTAAATTAAAATATTTATCATCTTTGAATAGCAAGTATAATAATGACTAAAATCTAATTTGATAGATACGTGGTTCTTAAATAATTAATTTTTTATTAAAAATAAAATATTAATTAAGTTATTTATGATTTTTGAACACAAGGATGATGATAACTAAAACTTGATATAATAAAAACTTGATTCTCGAATCATTTGACTTTTTTTTTTTAAATAAAATATTAATTAATTATTTTTCAACTTATTTTTTATGAAATTAATAATACTGTAAAGTATGTTCTAATTTATTTTTTATAACATAATATAATATTAAACAATAATTCACTTTTTAAAAGAATTTATTTTTTATAAAAATTACCTTAAAAAATTAGTTTTTAAGCAAACAAGCACACTTGAGCGTGAGTCATTTGGTCAATTAAAATATTGAATTTTAATATTACTTCTAGTAATATTACCTTTAAAAATAAATATAAAAATTCTTAAGAGTCATGTTATTATGAGTAGCCTAATCTTTGAAAATTGCTTGGTACTCATGCATACAGAACCAACCCAATAAAATTTCTTAGAAAACTTTGAGTTTGATTTAACAATTAAATTAAAAATTATGTTTATTTTTATCAAACAAATTATTTATTTTTGTCAAACAAGTTGTAATCCAAAGATATATTTCTAGGCTTTTAATTTGTTCAAATACAATAAATTAGCATTCGATTGATCAAAATCTCAAAAGTTACGTTATTTTTAAAAGTGTAATTTTGAGATTTTTTTTTTAATTTTCAAGAGTTGCATTATTAGAAATAACACAACTTTTTAATGTTTTTAATTGTAATTGTATCGCAACTAATTGAATATGCTATTTTTTAATTTTTTTAAACATGATAAATTACAAATTATATTTTAATTTGTATATGATTGATCTAAACCTCTTATATGAATTTTCAAAGGTTGTGCCATTCCTAGAAGCACAATCTTTGAGATTTTTTTTTAAATTTATGTTAATGCATTTTCCAATAATATATAAGTAAGGTATTTCGGATCCTTTATAACTTTATTTTTTTTATTTTGCTATGCTACGATAGGATTATGATTCTTATAGAAAAAAAAGAGTTTACAGTTACCATCATCACCTCGAACTAATAATAGCTACCTTACCGCTACCTACTAGTGCCTTCCTAGCTTGGATCCTGTTGCCGAAGCTCATAATTCTGGCTTTTTGCATGAGATCTTTGAAGGTTTCTAACCCTTCTATTCTAGATTTGAAGGAAAGTTGTGTTCTGAAATATAAAAGAATCCCATTCTCTAACTTTGCTAATTAAAATAACTCCTATTTCTACTTGCACGTGTCATGGGCATATCCTTACTTGACATAGAATGGAGCTCGAATCTCATCATTTTTCATGAGACTCGAACCTAATCTTGAAAAATTATGGACACATCAACACGAGTTATTTCCACAAATAAGACTGGTCATCCTATGTTTTATTGAGTGATAACTTCACAACTTGCTAGTTGATCATTATTAGAAGGTTTCTCCAATACATAGACTATGAACATTTTCAAGAGTTGTATTATGAGGAGTAACATAACTCTTTATTTTTTTTTAAAAAAATTCTAATTGTACACAACTAATTGAACTATGTTATTTTAAAAAATTCTTTTAAATGTGCTAATTATTTTTTCATCCATGCTATTTTTTTTAAAATCTTTTCTATACTAAATCCTATTATTACCTGAACAAAGGAGGGTTTTGATGTATATTTTGACAACGATTGGCTTCAATCCAAGAGACAAGCAACTTTCATAGGATAAGGAAAAACATGTCATCGCCTCTCGAGAGCAAGACAGGTAAGAGGAAAGATTGTATAGGTGTTTTTCCCAAAACTGGCAATACTAGGTTCAGGTTAGCTTATGATTCTTTAAGAAACACGGCATTTTGCGAGTATCCAACCGCGTCGCCGGTGGCCCTCCTCCACCTCAAAAGCTCCTGTCTTTTGTCTACCGACGTGACACCAACCGAATTGAAAGTACGTTCATATTTTAAAAGAGAAAAAAAATGTTGTGCTCAATAACCTCTCGGAGAAAGATAAGAAGCAGTGATGCTGGTGGCCCTGGCCACTAGCCACCGACGTGCTGCCGTTGCTTGGGTAAGGTTGTGAACATTGACCTGAAAAAAAAACACTGAAATTATTGTATCAATATATGTAATTGAATCAATTCAGTTTACATTAATTATTTTTATTAAAATAATATTTTTTTTTACCATGTCAAATTTAGATCTGATTTAGCTAGATAAATCTAGTTTTATCAAACTATAATGTCCACCAACAAGAGGGATTATATGCAATTAATTGGCATACATAAACAATTCCATTCAACTCGTATATTAAAAATTAAACAAGAAAATAATTAGTTAAATTAAAGAATACAAGAAGAGAACTCTCTGTGTGAACAAAGAGAAAAACAGGTGTGAAAGTTCATATTATTTTACTAGAAGGAATGTGGAATGGTCTTTAAGTGAGTCGAAGATACAGCAAAAGGTAGTAAAAGAGTCTCAAGAAAGAAAAGAAAAGGTAATCTTGTACGCAAAAATGATTATGGGGGTCAAAAGCTGTATTATAGAGATAACGACTAAATTAAACGATGGCCAAAAGGCTTAAGAGATACTAATCTTTCTAATAATTCATCAAAATCCCTTTTACTAATCATTCAAGACAAACAATTAAATTAATAATGGAAGATTGCTTTGCTGACAAGCCCCTCAAATTAATCATGCATGTCGTGGGGTAAAACTATTCTACTGAATTGTGCTCTACCGCGAGTTCGAAATTTTTTTTTTATAAAAAGTGTAGCTATTAACAACGTATTTCTTGCAGCGACAATAATTCTCTTTTACTACGAGTTATTTTTTTTTATCATGGGTATAAACCTTTGAGGAAGGTTGTAAAAAAAGAACACTGGGTAATGTTGTAAAATTTTAGGGGAAAAAGTCAAATAATATTTAATAAAAAATATAGCAATAATTTTTTTTAAATAATGAACATAACTTTCTGTAAATATTTATATTTGTATTCTTTCAACATGTATGTTATACTGACAAACTTATAAACATAAACATAATAGTTCATTGAAAAAATTCTTATTAATAATTTATAAATTATAGATTAATTTATCAATAATAAATATATCCATAAATTTATAAACAAACAAAGAAAAAAAATAATAATACTGAGGGATTTCAAGGCAATGTAATCTTGTTTTTATTGTTTATTGTATCGATTATAAAAATTGGAAACCATAATCTACAAATTTAGTGAATAAAGAAAAAAAATAGGATCGAGATTGACCTCGGATGATTGTATGTGAAACCATAATCTACAAATTTAGTGAATAAAGAAAAAAAATAGGATCGAGGTTGACCTCGGATGATCGTATGTTACACATTTACAATCACAAGAAGTTGTTTCAGCACCATTTTTTTTTTTACAAGTGAGAAATTTACACCACCAAATCCATTTATCTACTTTCCGCAACAGCTAGCCTTCTAGCAATGTTGATACTTCAATAAGCTTCCTATATACTCAAACTACACAAGTAAAACAGCTGGTTTGACCATGGATTTCTTCATCTTGTGCCCTCAATTTACGTGACTATCAAAAGAAAGAGGAAGCTCGGCCGACGCCGCATCTGACAGCAACTTGGCTAACACAAAAATATTTCCTCCTTGAGATGGCGATCATATCAAAACAAATTCTGTACTGATGTATACAATTACAATCCCCTGTCAACCATCATTTTTCTTACTCTTTCTGCATCCTCCAATCTATCTGCATTGCCGTAAATCTTCATCAAGAGTTCAAAATTGTGTTCATTATCTGGCTCCAAGTCAAAAAGATATTGAGCTGCAATCTCTCCAGTATCTACATTACGGTGGAGATAACAAGAATACAACAACGCTCCCCACACAGTTGGACCAGCCTCGAACTCCATTTGATCCCTAATGATGGCGTATGCCTCGTTGATTAATCCTGCCCTTCCATAAAGATTCACCATACAAGCATAGTGCTCCATGATAGGATTTATCTGGTATTTCGCTTTCATCAGTGAAAATAACCTCTCCCCGTCCGTCACCAAACCCAAATGAGCGCAAGCTGATAGTAATGACACAAATGTGATTTTATCTGGCAAAACACCATCCCTCTCCATCAACTCAAAGTAAGTCAATGCCTTGAGATCTTTACAATGAGCAGAAATTATAGAATTCCATGATACAATATCCTTCTCTTGCATGTGATCAAACAACCAACGTGCTCGATCCAACTTCCTGCCATTTGAGTAGTAGACAGAAATCAAAGAATTAGCAATAGACAAATCCCACTCCATTCCCCTCCTAACAATCCATCCATGAATTTGAACTGCAACCTCAAAAGACGATACATTGGCAAGGATTGTTGAAACAGCCACCGAATCAAGTTCCATCCCATCATGAATCATGCTATGCAATGTGTGTAATGCCTCGGCTATTAACCCATGACGAATATAACCCGTAAGCATAGAATTCCATGAAATAGAGTCCTTACAATCTATCTTATCAAATATCCTTCTAGCCTTAACAATGTCACCACATTTCGCATACATATCAACAAGCGCATTTAACACAAACCCATCATTAGCAAAACCCAACCTAACTAAATCCCTATGCACCGCCTCGCCTATATGAATCAACCCAATTCCCCCGCAAGCTTTCAGAACCCGGGGGAACGTAAACTGGTCCGGTTCAACACCCTCTTCTTCCATTTGAAAGTAAAGCGCCATAGCGTCCTCATACAGGCCCGATTCAGTATACCCTGCAATAAGTGAGTTCCATGGAAACGCCGACTCCCCTCTCTTAAACATTTCATCAAACACCTGGTGAGCTAATTCAACATCCCCACATGACGAGTACAACCTCACCAATTTCGACGAAATGCCAACATTTCTACGTAAAAGATTAATGGGTATTAGCCTGTGAATCTTAACACCAAGCTCTATAGCATTTAAACGGTAACATGTTTCTAAAAGTGAAGAGAAAATTTGAGTATCAATTCTAATGCCCTTTTCCATGGAGGACTGTAGGTCTTTGATAACATTTTCTAAGGCTTCTAGTTGGGTTTGGGGAGGCGGTCTGTGGTTAATAAGGAGAGGAGTTGGGCAAGATTTTGGGAAAGAAAGGGTTCTTTTGTTAAGGTTTTTTTGGAACTGTGTTTGTTTGTGTTTCTCTTTTAGCTCTCTTTTTTTCCTGCTTGTTTTGCTAGTGATGGAAGGGTAGTGGTGGAGAGTTATTGAAGGTGTGTGGAAGCTTGGTGGCTGGAGAATGGTTACCATTTTGGAAAATGTTGAGAGGTGAAGAGGACTGGAAATATTTTATTTTGATGGATTATTTCATGGCATGGAAATCTACACTCTATAGAAGGCCATTTCTAGCTTTGATAGAAAGGCCATGTTAAGCTGGACCTATCAATTAACTAGAGGTCCTCTTTTGGCACTTTCATGCTTTAAATAAATGCCTGCTATTTGAGAATGCATGAGATAATATTTTTTAAAATTATTTTTTAATTTAAGAATATTAAAATAATATTTTTAAAATTTTTATTTTATTTTTTATATTAGCATATCAAAATTATTAAAAAATATATAAAAAATATCAATTTAATGTTTTTTATGTGAAAATCAATTTAAAAATAACTTTAAAATATAAGCTACCACAATACTAAATGGTAAAAAAAAAAATACTAATTTAATTTTTTCATGCAAAAATTAATTTAAAAAATATTTTAAAAAACATAACTACCACATCACTAAAATCATTAAAGAAAATTTTGCATTGATTAACCGGAGACTTTATGGTTTACCCACTTATATATGGTGAGTTTATTTGCATATAAAAAAAAAATCATTAAAGAAAATTTTTATTGACAATTAGAAGGATTATCCTTCATTTGCAACATACAAAACTCCCTTAAGAAATAAATTAATATATTTTTTAAGAAACTAAAAACAAAAAGGGAAACCCTAAATCCCTCGAAAACCTTCACAAAAACATAACATCAAGATGGAATCAAACCATAAAAATCTCTTATCCAAACGTATCGTTGGTATATATAGCCTCCACTTAGAGCTTGGTACCGAACTTGTTAACCAAAGCCAGTGCATTGCTAGTGAACCGTGCAGCACCATCCATCCTTGCCCAAACTGACGACGTCCTTAGCCTTCCATCCAAGGCTTTGCCAGCAAACGCATCAGTACACATCGGTCAATGCAGCACTATTCCATGTCTGTACATTGCTTATGTGCGTGAAACTGCAAGTCCTGATCGACGACCCTCAGCTTTACCAATGTTCTTCAGCTCTTTAATCGATTCCCAGAGCTGGTCCACGGCATCATCAATCTGTTCTAAGCAGTCTTTAACAACTGCCATCCCTATGGGCTTGACTCCATTCAACTTTGTCAACTTGTATGCAAATTAATGTTTTAGTTGATTTAGCTTTGTCTAGGCTCACAGAGAAGGCTGTCGACTGGATCAATTGGCTTCTGTTTCGTTGGATGGAAGTATCATATTTTAAAAGAGATTGCCCACAGAGTGCAGGGTAACGGGTGGAACTGTTAAAGAAATAGTTTAAGATGGAAACAAATAAGTGTTGATTTAGAAATGTAAAAACACTGATTTTAAGATGCATGTTTGCCTTATATAGTGACAGTATATCTCAAATACAACTAAGTTATTTAAATCTCTAAAAATATTAGCAGATAAGGAAGAAAAAAATATTATTATTGTATATTTGTTTTTTGTGTAATTAATGACATATTTTATTAGATTTAAAAACTTTATAATGAAATATATTATGTCTTTTAATATTATGATTGTTAATGAAATTTTTATATTTTAAATTAAACTAAATAGTTGTTATTTAGTTTTATCCCAATAGTTACAAATTTCAAAATTAATTACAAAAATTTAACAAATTAATTCAAAAACAAACTAATTTCACTAACATGTCAAGTGTTAAGTACCATCTTTTGATAATATAAATATTCATATAATAGCATTAGAAATTACCCATTAAATGAGCCCATCCTTTATAATTTTTATTTAATTTACTATAAATCACGCTTATAAACATTTAGGAGTGTCTTTTTTCTATATAAAATAGATATTGTTTTTCTTCTTTATTTATTTATGAACTACACCAATTGCGTATCTCCATCAAGCCTTAATAAAATTCATAGCAGTGGAAGTAGGGCATGAAGTGGTTGCAGAGTTTGCTGGGCATGTTATGTATAATATAGACAGTACTAGCAAAAGAATGATAGGTTTTGCCATATTTTAGGATAGCAAGGAAAAGAAAAGGTTTTCCTTTGGTGGATTGAAGAATGGACAGTGACTTAAGAGTGGAGGAAGGCATTGAATTTATAGAGTGTAGACTCTATGTCTGGCATATAAATTGTGGGTAACTTGACGGCCGGCATGGCCTGTTTAAAATCTGGTTGATAAAAAAAAAAAAAATCTTATTTTATAGCAATTAGTATTTCTTAAAATTAAAAGTAAAGAAAATCCTGTTTTGATATATTTTAAAATTTAATTATTTTTAAAATTGTTATGAAAATAATTTATAAATTGTTCAAATAATTCCTATTCTGATCTAAGTTCAAAATGAAAAAAAATCATAAAAGAAAAAAGAAAATAAGAAAGATATCCAAAAATAATTAGAGAAATAAAAACGAATATAAAATAATTATATCTTTTGGACTTAATTTGGGCATGATACCTTAGCCGAATATTACAATCAATTGACTCACTATAAAATTGGGCCTTTGTGCTCCCATGCATTAAGAATTATACTCGTTTTCGTTATTTTAAACCTCCTTTTGAATTTGTTGATATTTGTCCTGTGTTATATTATGTCAAATTTATATTAAAAAATAATAATAAATTTGTCTTTTCGAAACTCTATTTATTTTCCCTGTAATTATGAATTGCTCAGATAAAATTAAAGAAATAGTTGGAAATTACTCACGTAATTATTAATTAGCCTACAATTTTATATTTATTGAAATCATAGCTAATAAACCTGATCTTAGAATCAATTACACACGAAGTTTGAGTCACAAGTGAGTAAGATGAGTTGAATCATGTTAAATTTTTTTAAAAAATCAATATATTTTAATCAGATTTGTGAGTTTTTTTTTTTCCTAAAAAAAAGAAGAAATCCAGCCTCTTAATCCATGACAGGTTTCATAACATGGTTGAGGAATAAAGTCGCAGTACTACATCTAATGGTTCTTCCAATAACTAAATAGTGGAACAAGTTAGTAGGCAAGTTATGGGCATGTTGGCACTTGATTAATATGGTCCTTTTGAGGCATTCGAGGACAAGTAATATTTTCAATAATTAATTCATCCTAATTGTATCATCAGTTGTAAATATTTATGCATCCCACTGGCAATGTTTTCTTTTGTTTATACCCTAATGACATGCATCTGATAACATTAATTAAATTAATATGAGACGAAATCTTGATAGCTTAGATCTTAATCGGTTTTCGCTCCTTGAAATTTTAAGCATCTACTAATAAATTAAGTTGGCTTCTAAATTTTTTTAATTTTTATTCAAAGAAAGACTATATATGTCAATCGATTATTTTATTAAATTTATATATACAATGTAGTAATAGTGCATCAACCATTTGTTTTCTATAAAATATTTTTGGAATAAAAAATATTATATATATATAAAAAAAATTTACATAATCTTTTTAGTAATATTTTATGAGTAATAATTTAAAAATACAATAAAAGTAGAATTATGAAAACGTGCGGTGGTGATGATTACAGTGTTAAAGATGATAAGATCAGATAGAGGTGGAGACAATGATGATTGTAAAGTGATGATAACAATAAAAGTGGCAATGGTTATTACTATGATGGCAAGGTGATTTTTATGGTGATAGCAGACATGATGGTGGAGATGAAAATGGTAATTAAAATAAATTGTATAATATTTTTAGTGAATTATTATTTATAAAATATTTTCTTCAATTTTCTTATAAAAAAACAAACATAAAAATATTTTAAAAAATCTATATATATATATATATTCAATAAAATATTTGACACAACAAACATGCTAATTATCTATCAATATTCTCGTGGATGATGGTAAGCAATAAAATACACAATGGACATGGTGTTTGTCTTTATACATATAATAATACCTGTACTGTTGTTCAATAAATATCAATATATCTTTTTTATTTTAAAAATTCTTAAGTTTTAACTATACTATTTTATGTTTTCCATTTAAATGAGATCAGCTTGAGGGCGATATCGAGCAATCATATAGAAATTTTTTAATATAGATAAGATAGTATACTCATATATTATTACAAGTTTATAAAATAAATATATTTGATAATCAATTCAAGATATAAGCAAGTGTTTTTTTTTAAACAAAACCGGCAATTAGTTGGTTCAAGTTCAACCTACTTCTTCTTCTCATTCTTCTTTTTTTAATGGTTGGACACAAAAAAACTTAAAGTATGTTCATATATTTTTAAAGGAAAACAATTATGCCGTGCTTACTCATTAATAATGCAGTGATATTCGTCGCCATGGGAAATGGGCAACAGCCTCCGACGTGCTGCCCATTAAGGTCTTTGAAAAATGATTAGTCGAAGTTTTCGAATGTGGTGTCTGAGTACGACAGTACACTGAAAAAAAAAATCAATTATCAATATTGTAGGAGAAAAAAAAATATAAAAAAAAAACAAAAGAGATTATTAAGAAAATATTTTTAAGCTTAGATTAAATACACTTAATATTTTATTCATTTTTTATAATTATTTATCTTTTAAAAATGAACTCATGAAATAAATATTAATAGGTAATTTTTGGATGTAAAATTTCTCCTATTAATATATACCTCTAATGCCATTCTTTTTAAAAATGAACTCGTAAAATAAATATTATAATTACTTTTTGGATATTATAAAATTTCTCGTATTAATCCCTCTAATTCCATGCTCTAATTAATTAATAGGGTCAAGAGATTAAATTAATTGATGGTCATTAACTACTCTAGCAAGCATGTGAGGCACACTTTGTGCATTAATAGCATCGGCCATGTATGTGCATTTCTTTGTCAACTCAAACCATATATATATATGTATTACCCTCTTTAGCTATTACAATGCTTGTACGAAATCTAAGTAATGAAGATTTTTTTTTTAAAAAAAAGAAAAAAACTATACATTCCACAATCACATGACGTGGTAGCTTAAAACCAGGTTGAAAATTTGTGTAAAGAAAGCTTCATTACATTTTTAAAGGAAGTCGATCCTATTTTTACTCAGCCCTCCTAGTTTTCGTTCTTATGGCATCGATCAATCTTAGGATCATGCCACATTTGTATTGATATTAATTATTGGGTTATAAATAAATTGTAATGAACGACCACAAAATTAAAAGGGATTATATATTGTCAATTGGCATATATAAACACCTCCATTCAATTCGTATATAAAAAATGAAAGGAAATATTGATTGTGGGAAATTTTTTTTAAAAAAAATACTAGAAGAGAACTCTCTATATGAACAACGTATAAAATAGATGTAAAAGTTCAAATTACATTGAACAAGTATGTGAAATTGATTTAAGCAGTTCTGATTAGTAGTTGCAGATCATTCATAACTGGGATATACATGAATAGCTATGCAAGGATATTTATGTACAATGAGACATGGTAAGAGCATAGTGATTAACCTGATAAAAATCATAATTTTTAATTCTATTATTCATCTGTATTGAAATTTGATCATAAAAATATTTTACATGCCCAGTGCTATAAAAAGTCAGCAAGTTGTAACAAAACGAGGACTGAAAGGCTTCCAAGTGAGGCCTAGTTTTATTGGTGTTGTTTGTGCAAGTTTTGTTATATTTTTGTTATTTTTTAATTTGTTTAGAATTTTTATTGTATTTTTACTTTTTGATTAGGATTCTTAGTTTCCAACCTTGTTCAGGTTGATTTATGAATTTATTTATAGAATTACAAACCTCTTAAATACTATTAAATTTAACAGTTTAATTTATTGATAAAAATTTATGTCAGTATTTACATTTATATTTTTTTAATATGTATATTATTGACGGGTTTATAGATGGAAATAGTCATTTGTAAAAATTCTCATTAATTTATAATATATCGTTGAGTTCGTTGATAATAAACATACTGATGAATTTATAGATGAACAAAACATATAAAAAAATAAGATGCTTCATTTTTTGACATCTCTAATGATAAGTTTAACATGTCATTAATAAGAAAACTGTATATAATACTATCGATGTTTTTATTTATCCGTCAGTATATTTACTAGTAAATATAATATATCACCAACGAAATATCATTTATAATTTTGTCAATGAGTTAATAGTAACAGTGACATTTGTAATAATTCTTTTTCAACTTCTCTAAGATATACCATATATAATAAAAATATATCATCTATAATTTTATTATTAAAATAATAATATATTTTTAAATAAAAAATACTTTTAACCCCAGTAACAAATCTATCAGCCTACAAAAACTTGTCTGCAACTAACAATTAATTTAGCTTCCTCCCAAAAACTCGAAAACGAAAAGAAGAAGAAGAACTAGTCAATGAGCACTAAACAGATGCAAGGTTGAAGTATCAAGATATGCTCCTTCCAAATCACCCATCAAGTGGGAAATTTTAATATTAATTAGCAAACCAATATGAAGAAAAAAGTAGTTCTTTTTTCAGTGGTTAATGCCATACTTCTTCACGTACCAAGGATTTATAATTTTAAAAGATTTAATTAAAAAATAGCATAATATTTTGATAGTAATATTATAAATTGAATAACATTTTAGGATTCCCTTTTACTATCATAAAAGAGATGAGTCTGGTATTTATATTTAGTGATTTAAAATAAAATAAAATAAATAAATAGTTAATTAGAAAAATAAATTGGATTTCTTTTTATATTGGCTCTTACATATGTTGGACAATTTAAAAAAAATAAACCTTTTTGCTAAATAAAAGATGTTTCGCTGCCATCATAAGTGAGAAATGTAATATATATTGGATAAGGATGTTCTTAATATACACACACTCCCAATAATCATCTTACCTTTAACTTTTATATTTTTAAATTTTAATCATATCCATCCTTCTATCTCATATTGAAATATACCAACCTTTTAAATGAATTTTTAAGATATTTTAATCATTTTATTCACATACATCACAAAAGTTTGTTAATTTGACTTAAGGGCATCGAATAATCAAGTTTTGACCAATCAAATTCACATACGTGGTCTTCCATGTCCAAGATTTTTTTTAAAAAAAGTATTCCATCACTTAAAAAATTAAAAGGTGTATAAAAAACACTTTAATTGATCTAACATAATTTAATTTAACTATCATTGTCTAAATAAAAAAAATAAAAAAAATCAAACACCACCATTCTCTCTGTAAAGATAGATGAGTGGGATATGTACATCCACTTAACTAGCAACCAAATTAAATTTTCAAAAATTTTGGAGATCATTATCTAAAATACAATATTTACATAACTGGAAAAACAAAATTACAAGTCGATGCTGTAAATTTCAGTACTGTTATATAAATAAATATTTTTTTCATATGATATTGAAGTTGCAAACATTATACTATAACAATACAAATTTAATTCAATTAAGATGCCTTTCGTAGATTATTTATCAAAATGCCTTGCAATATAACCAGAAAATACGAATCACGATTTTTTGTGGATTTGACGTGTACGTCAGCTAAAAATAGCTGACGTACGTGTTGAATTAAATTGCTGTAAGATTATTATTATTATTATTATTATTATTTGGTTCGACTGTGTGCTGTGATTATCATGACACAAGTGTATATTTCATTGAAATTAAATTACATTAATGGATCTTTCTTGAGACCTTGTGAGATCTTAATTAGGTCACTAATTGGTCTAGCTTCCCCTCAATTACCAGTCAACAGCAGCTAAGCACCTAGTATTATTATTAAGGGGTTGTAGTTATCAAGCTTTTTTTTTTAATCACGCAACTCCCTTTTATTTTCTTCTTTAAATCCGATGTTAATAAAAAGGTACGTAGTTTTATACCAATTTGAATGTGAATCAATTTTTTTTTTCAAATGATTTAAGGATGTATTTATTTCTTGCATTTAAATAAATAAATTCTTTTGTGAATTATGATTTCAAGCTTGAAATAAAGAATGAGACCGGAAGTAATGTTTTTAACTATCAAATCAACCTTTTGGAATGAATGCAAGTTTAAACTCTTTTTTGACCATTTTTTGTATACTTTAGGGATGGAATAGAAAACTAGAAGTCCATTTGTTTGTGATAATAATAATTTTTTAAAATATTTTTTAAATAAAATATATATAATTTGTTTGTGATAATAATAATTTTTTAAATAAAAAATATATTTTTTATTATATAAAATTTAATTTTAATATTAGTATATCAAAATAATATAAAAAATAAACAACTTAATTTCAAATAAAAAAGTAACCTTTTTTAAAAATAACGATTTTCCAACTTAAAAATAAACATGTTCTAAACCCTGAAAAGGGTTAACAGGGGTGGGGTAAAAAACATTTGAGGATTGAGATTTTTTTTATTTCTTTAAATTACCTTTCATTCTCTATTTCTTATGCTCACATAAACATAAACTAATTAGTTTTTGAATTATATCTAAATTAAATATGGATTTAAAATTTAATGGATCTCATTATCATATGATTTTTTCACATTCTTCAAAATATTTTTAATACTTCATCCATCAACTAACTTTCAATAGTCTTATTAATCCATTCATTAACACTTAACATTTAATTTTAACATTTTATAAGCTTGTGTGATTCACAGACGAAATAAATAAACAATATAGAAGACAAGACAACAACATCTGATCAATCAGAAAACAACAATTCAATATATAAAGCCAGCTGCCATATCAGTGTAGGAATTGTCGATTGCTTCTCATTAATTTGAACATGAGCTTGCTTGCCCTTGGCTTCTTTTGCAACTGTTGCTGTCTTGACATGTAGTTAAGGGTCTGATGACAATTTTTTTTCTAAAATAATTTTCATATGTTCATAATCCTTCATTCAGGACTAAATTACAAATTAATTAGCCTTAATATTCAGGATTATGATATAAGAAACTTTTTGGATATGACAGTTCATCAGAAATGAAGTGCCTGCATACAAATTGTTCAAAAAAAAAAAAAAAACTAGTAAGGAAGTTTATTAAGAAGAGCCAAAGCATTGCTAGTCAGCATGGCAATATTCGCTATAGTCTTCCTGATCTTTCTCATCACTTCATTACTTATATTCCTCTCAGCAATTCCATCCATGCAGGTAGTCTCATCCGTTAACGCGGCACTCATCCATGTTTTTATGTTAGAAATCTGAAATTGAATATCAGAACCATTTAGTCTGCCTAAAGCCTTCAAAGACTGCTTCAACATATCGATGGAGTCTCCCATTTCATCAATGCAATCTTGAATAATACCAGCTTCAGTCTTGCTCAAGTTCCCTCCCTTTGATAAACGTGTTACTAGTTTTGATGTGTTGCTTGCAGCTTTGAGGGTCACAGTGATCGCTTTGTTACATAGTTTGAGGTCATTGGTTTTGATGGTGGAGGTGTAAGAAGAGAGGGACTCCAAGCAAAGTTGTGGATATAAGGTAGAATTGCAAGCTTTTTTTAGGTAATTTGTTTAGGTTTCGCTAGAATTCTTGGTGGTGGTGGTGGCGGCATCTGCTAAGGATATGCATAGAAGAAAAGTAAGAAGCAATGCTAAAGCATTACTTGGAATGAATATTTTAGCTTCCATGATCTCTCTTTATCGATTTCTCTTGATCTCTCACTCTATTTTGCATTGAAAGGTGTGAGAATACCCCAATTTATAGAAAAATCTGTCGTGGATGCATGCAAGTCCAAGTCTTGGAGGCTTTAGCATATATTTAAAATAATTCAATAAATCAGAAGGAGATGGCACATGCATGTCCATGCAGCTGTAGCATATATATTTAAAATAATTCAACAAATCAGAATGAGATGGCATAAAGACATGGTGGCTGTAAGCCATGAGATATGAGATGGCACATGCATGAATGTAATGCCTTCCGCCGGAAGATCTAGAAAATGAGATGATTTTCCGAGTTTTTCAGTTACTGACTGTATTTCCAGCTTATCATTCTATAAAATAATTATATTTTAAAGATTATTTTAAGATTTTTATTCTATAAATTACTATATTTTAAAAAATCATTTATATAAAGCATAATATTGTTCTTCAAATAAAACCTTTTCAGCTGGTCTTTTTATACATGAGTTGTTCTATATATCCTGAGTTTCACCACCGTAATTGTTATTAACACAACCATGAAGGATATTTATTTTTTCAGAAAAAGCTGCTGCATTAATAAAATACCACTAAATATTCACCGTATTTTAGTTCACAAAACATGAACCCTCCTTGCTCCATCAACAGATTGTGACAGATATAGCTGCTTATATGAGAATGTGCTCTCTGAGATTCGGTTAGATTCAATTTCAGTTTTAAAAGGTTAAAACTGAATAAACCAGACCAAACTGGACTGGTTCAAACAAAAATAAAAAAAACAGGTGGTACTATAAATTGCAACCCCCCTGTTCATCTCTTTATTAGAATCCAGATAACATTCAAATCCCAGTTAAAAACCTTCTCTGGATCTTAACCAGCAATCTTCATCTACTTTCTCTTACTTTCTGGAGGAGAGCTAGCTTGAAGGGAAAGGAACGATGAGATTTCAGAGATAATCAAATGTTCACCGTCGAAGACCACTTATTGGATGGTTTCATGGCAGCATGAAATGCAAACTCAGTAAAATTAAAAACTAAAGAAGGCCCAATACTAAGCAGGTCGAAGACCTGCCAGCAGAGGCTTCCGGTGGTGATGCTGATAAAAATTAAACTGGATTTTTCTATTTTTTACCTTCAATTAACCAAATCAAAACTAATCAGTTTAAACTGGTTTCAATTCAATTTCAGTTTTGATTTTCTTATAAAAAAATAATTTAATTATTTTTTCAATTTCAGTTTTGATTTTCTTATAAAAAATTAATTTAATTATTAAAAAAAAAATCAGATCAAACCAAAAATGCTCACCCCTACTATATTTGCCATTAAATCCCGCAGTGAAAGTGCAAAGTACCTTCCTTTTCTCTTAACAAAACATGCAGCGAGTAATCAATGCAAATAACGTAGCACCTTGTCAAGTTTTGGCACTTGTTACTACAAATTGCAATGTGTTTCCCTTGATTCAGCCCCCATGGATTCCCCTAGGATGATTTTTTTTTGGGCAATAAAACGATACCTCTTACATTCAACCACAATTAAATAACATACAAGAAGTCTGACGTAAAATACTAGATGTCTCTCTACTCATTAGCTGCGAACAATAAGATCATATAATTTGGAACATTCCATTCAGAAACTTTCTAAAAAGAAAAGAGAGCATCTAGAAGCATACAACTTTGTATAAAGCTGATTGTGTTTTCTGTTGATCATTCACATATTGGAGTTTACCTGCACCCACTTTATTCCACTTATTGAAACAGGTTGGCTTCAAGGGTTTCTTGCACCTTGAACAATGTACAGGCACCCGTAAAACCATTAGACACTGAAAAGAAGCTTAATCCTCGAGGCTGAGAAATGTTTGTCACTGTGCAGTTCAAATAATCCTTTGGCTGATAATTTCACTCCTTTAAGAAAACAGAGGTTTGCCAACTTACTTAAGAGTCATTGCAGTCCAAAAGGTTGCAAGTCCAACTAAATACTGGAACCTTTTGATGCTCGGCCTTGACTGACAATTTTCAGTTCATTTCCCAGCTGCAGAAAGATTAACTCCATCAATGGCATACACTAATTCTTTGACTAGCATACAGGATAGGCAGAATTTTCCATGGATGTAAATGCCTTGAGGGTTTTACATGCCTTTTCAGCTTCACAGAATCTGTGTTAGAATCAAAAGCATGGAGGAATTGATAACCTAATATCTCATATTAGTGTTTAAAAGTGTGGAGCAAAAGACTTGCAGTGTTTCCTCCAGTGAATATCGGATTCAAAGTAATCCTATTATTCCATTCAACATTGAGAAAGCTAATATAAATGTGGCCATTAATATAGAGCAGATAGGATTTGAAAGTGATCAAGGAATGGCAAGGCATGTTAAAATGCGAAATAATGAGACATCATACCACAAGCAGAAAAAATAGGGCGGACTTTTTCAAAAATCTCATCTTCTGTTCCCACTGCGTCGATCTGCACACATTTATATTAACCACTATAAGTCTCAGAGATCATTTACTTTATATGTAACTGTAAACAGAAGTGAACTGCTATATAACATAGATCATGACAAATATGCATAAAGAATCTAACAGAAATGCAAGACTGAAGGATAGAAACAAGATAGTTAGAGACAAGAGTTATAAGGTAGTTAAGTTTCCAGATACTTACCTTACGAAGTTTCCCTCTCTTGGAGTAGTAGTCAATAACAGGAAGATTTAGGATTTCAAACACTTTAAGACGTTTCTTGACTGTATCTATGTTGTCATCAACTCGGCCCTGCAATGAAACAATATACTTCAACAATTGCTCTTACATATTTGAATGGGGAAAAACTATATAACATATATGCACCTGATTGCGGTTTAGCACTCGTTTGACCATCTCTTCTTCAGAACAGTCAAAGAAAAGCACAACATTCGGTTCAAGCCCAATCTGCATCAATATCAACATGATTATACGCTCCACAGCCAGCAAAAAAATCATTTGATTCGATGAAAATCATCCATTGACCAAATCACGCTTCAAATTCCCATCAGTTTGATTTCTCCACTGTTTTCCTTTCATTATCACACTGCTCAGTTTCCTTTAACATTTATATGATATTCTGCTAAACCATTACTCTACCTGAAGAGCTTTAACATAACTGGAGATCATAATCAAATTGCTAGGAAAACAAACCAGATCCTTTGAATATCAGTGCAAACATCAGGATGAGAAACTACATCTTTCATGAAAGTTGTGAAAAAAAAAAGAAAAGGAAACTCACTAATTGTTCAAATGCTATTCGATTCTCCTCAGTTCGTGGGAAACCATCAATGAGAAATTTATTGTTGTCACTTGATTCCATCTCTTGCTGGATGAGTCTGACAGTCACTTCTGAAGGAACAATCCTGCCTTCTTTAATTGTGTTAAGCATCTGGGACCTGGAAATTTGATTTCCTTCATCAGTGGAAATGTATTTAATTTCAGAATGTGCTAATAAAAGATTCTCAACAACTCTGTTTCACTTAGAATTATTACCAATTTTCACTGTTAGACTCTATTTCTCTCCTTAACAACTCTCCTGCACTCAGATGTTTGAATCCAAATGTTTCAACAATCTTTTGGCATTGTGTGCCTTTTCCACTACCAGGACCCCCTGAAAGTTAAGGAATTAATTTAATTATCATGCATAACTATTAGAAGAAAGGGAGGAAATCAGATATGAACAATTCACCAACAACAAATTAACAAAAAGGGCAAAGAAAAAAAACAGGCACTGCGCGCGCGCACAAACACAACTAGTATTATAAATGCAAGATTCTTAATTACCTACCTAGGACAAAAGTAATAAATGGGTTTCTCTCTTTGAACGAAGTAGTTGCATCTTTTACCTTCAGCATGCAAATAAGCAAAAATTAGGAAGCAAATTATTCCAAACATAAAGTCATGAACAAATCAAACACTGTAGATAAAAAATAGCAATTGACAAAATTGCCCATACATTATTAGACAAGGATAAACACAAGTTGAAACCAACAAAAATCTTTCACAATTCATGTAAACACAAACTGCCTAAAAATCTGATGGATAATATCATTAGCTCAGTTACTACAAGGAAACCAAACAAGATATGAGAGCAATACCATAGTGGGTGTCTCTGTACTAAATGATGATCTCCATATCTTGAAGCCAGAAGCTGCCTGTAAGAAACCCAACAAAGAAAGCAGAGAGCAACACGAACAAAACAAGACAAAAATGAGTACTGCTAGATTTATAAAGATGATATCTTTTTTGTCAATTCAAGAAGTGGGTTAGGCACCTGATCAAATGAGGTTGATTTCGAGGTGGAGATCACTGGAGAAAGTGAAGTCACGCGCCGCCACATGTCTCTTGGTTTCCTTCAATCTCTAGCTCTGGTTGAAGCGTTTTTGCGTGGATTCATTGCGGTATACCGTCGAATAAGTAACGCGCAATTGTTATTGCTCAAGGCAAAGACCGACCGCGGGGCTTTCGGTCTGGCAACTTGTGGTTGGTTGGGTCCAAGTTACGATATAAGCTTACTAGGATTCTAATAATAATAATAATAATAATAATAATAATAATAATAATAATAATAATAATAATAATGAGCTAATCGGTGACAAGTAACCCATGGGAAACTGGTCTAATCAAGCAAGCTAATTGAATTTGGCACTCGGAATGAGTCTGATTAATTGGAGCGTCTGGTTCAAATTCCTCACCAAATAATTAAAATAAATTGTCCGTAGAGGAATATATAATGTTTTGAATTAAAAGAAATTGTGAAAGAAAAAAAAAACATGAAAGAGTGATATAATGATTAATTCGTTGATTTCAGAAAAGGGCAGCAATAAATCCCAGCTGCCGTATTTAAAGATGGATTGGCCTGCATTAATTAAAAAGAAACGGATTGAAATTACCCTCTAATGCAATTAAATATCTGGCCAAGATTTTTTGAGGAGGCTCATGAATAGAATCAACCACCGATCTGTAAGAATGCCGAACACGTAGCATAGGTTTTCTATTTTCATTAATTAGTCTCACACAACTACTCCTTGAATCATTCTGCCGCACCAGGCTACGACCAGTGGCTCGGCTTTGTTGTCTATCAATTCCAGATCCTATTAGGATTGTGTTCCAAATTAATTACGCATAGATTTTATTGATCAATTAATTAATTTGATATTAAAAAATATTAATATTTAAAAAAATTAATTTGATATTAAAAAATATTAATATTTTTTTAAGAAATTAAAATAATAATATTTTGAATTAATCTAAATTAATCCATTTAATTCATAACTTGAATTTTAATTGCGTTATTGAATTCAGTATGTTTTAGGGAAAAAAATAAGATTTAGTAATGCTGATGTTTATTGTTTAGGATTTAAGGATTCTGGGTTAGTTTATTTTTTAAAATTACTTTATATGATCTTAAATTATAATTTTTTCGTAAATTAAATCATCTGAATTTGATGATGCTCGTGGAGTAATTAATGGTAAAAAATCAAGAAAGGGAGAGCGTTTTCCCTCAGGCTGTCTGTCTGTAATAGGCCCAAGATCCAATGGCCAATGGGTGTTCAATGACACCCAGAAGTCCATAAGGCTCCTTGTGGATTGGACTCTCAATTCTCAAAGGTCAGACATGAGAACTTGTTGAGCAAATTTCCCGTGTCCCTACTGATCCTTTGCCCATTTTACTGGTTAAGGCCTTAAGGCAGACTGGGCTGCCTTGCCAATTTACCATTGAAGGCCCAATCTCGGTGATAGCAAGCCCATAATTATTAAACCCAACTTACAAGTTCATCCAATTACAAGTTACAGATAAGATAAAGCAGGTTAAGTCGAATGAGTCCAGAAAAAAGTTTTAAAAGAAATAACAACATTGTTTTTGTTTTGAGAAAAATTCAAAAAGAAATTAACTCGAATTTTGACATAGTGTTGGTTTTTTAGATTAATATGTTCAAACAAGGCAATTATTTATTGAATTTTTTTTTAACACTCAACGCAATTTAAGAGATGGCCATGAGCATGTAATATTATATTTTAAAAGTGTTTTTAAAAAAATTTAAAATTATTTTATTTTATTTTAAATTAATATATTTTTAATGTTTATAAATTATTTTAATGTACTGATGTTAAAAATAATTTTTAAAAAATAAAATAATATTATTATAATATATTTTAAAATAAAAAATACTTTAAAAACCAACCCTTATTACACTACAATAAATAAAATATGGGATTTCCTATACCATTATTGTCCATCTATCTTTACCAGGCAAACTATTTTATCGTCATAATGAAGTAAGATTGCTGTACTTATATTAGACATTCCATTAGTTGATTTAACCATCCAATCCTAACCAAATCACAAAGTCAAAAAAAGAATCAACCACTTTTGATCACACAATCAATCAATTCAAATTCATTTGAGCCAAAAAACAAAAAAACTACTCATTTTACCAATTATTCCAAGGTTAATCATTGAGACCTTTTTCTTTACTTTTTTTTTTTTTTTTTTTTGTATTGGTTGGTTCAACATCTTTTTCCCTTGATTCAGCATTAAAATTTATTATCCCTAGCAGTAGGTCCACAGCAATTTAGCACGAGGTAGGCTAAACTCTGCCCATACAAGAAATTATGGATTGCATGGAGAAAATTTTAAAGGTGTTGCCAACATAGCACTCAAAGGATACGACAACCCTACTTTTTATTTCTTCCACAGTTTAACCAGCCAAGACATTCTCTGAAACCTTGATTGCATATGTGTGAACTTCCACAAATTGAAAGGATAATAATTATTTAATTTTTTATATCTTTGTTTTTGTTCGTTGTTAAAGGATAGTTAATTTCTTTTGTGACGATTTCAATACCCTAACATTACATCATTAATCACTAAGATTAAATTATTTAATATAACCCATGGGGGAATATAGGAGGTGAGAATTAAGAAAACATCTGTTCAATGGAATCTTAAGTTTTGGCATGATCATGTTCAGATTCTCTTCGTATTGGTTAAAAACCACGGGGAAAAACCGAGAACCAGAGCGAATTCTTGCTTGGAATCTGCGGCGGCAGCGTTGCCTAACAATGTTTTAATTTTGAGTAGCTAGGTTTTCAACAATGCACATCTTGATAAATATCAACGAGGTTAATTTATTAATTAATGTCCGGCATGTATGTTGTTGCGATAATTATCTATTTTCGAAGAAAAATTAAAAAT
Organism: Populus euphratica; assembly: GCF_000495115.2. Classification (NCBI taxonomy): domain Eukaryota; kingdom Viridiplantae; phylum Streptophyta; class Magnoliopsida; order Malpighiales; family Salicaceae; genus Populus; species Populus euphratica. The sequence continues at coordinate 760,968 of NW_011499946.1, read as the reverse complement.
GTAGTGTGTTTCTAAAAAATATAGAAAAATAAAAAATTCTTATATTTCTTATTAATAAAAAATTAGAATGGAAGTCGTCACTTAATATTTTGATTATTAGAAATTCTAACTGGTTTCAGAGATTAGATATAGAGACTGATTATTTAAAAAAAAAATATTAACATCTCAAATACGTCCTACCTAATATAGACTGCATTGTTTTATCTGATCAAATGTAACGTCTTGTTTTATGGTTTTAATTTTTGACTTGTTTAAAGTTCATGATAAATCCTCCTAAATAAAAAGATTCTTATCTTAAAATGCGATTAAACCTAACCGTTTTATTATCCAGAAAAAATGAATTAAATATCCAACATACACATTACGTGTAATGTCATACCCGGATACTAAGCGACAAACAAAATAAATTTTTTGTTATTTTTGAAATTTTGGTCAATATTCTCTTAACTTTAATAAACTAGTTATTAAAGCTAAAATGCATGCTAAAATATTGTTTTTGGTGTATGAAAAATACAATATGATTTTTTTTTTGCTTTGAGACACTTGACCTTATGTACAAAAATATTTTTTGTTTTTTTCAATTTTTTTATATTTTTTGAAAGTTTTGAAAAAAATCGAGTATTTTAATACTGAAAAATACTGCCCGATATTAATCAAAATGACATAAAAATTATGAGAAAAAATTATAAAATTCTAAAATAAATATTTTTAAATTTTTTTTTTAAATGAGCTGCTAGACCTGGCCCAACCTTTTTGGGCTGGGATGGATCTGAGCCATCTACTGTGGGCTGGGCTGATGTCCCAGCCCAGACCTAATTGGGCTGGTTACTGTGCGTTAGCACAATAACCACCCAACGTTGTATTTTTACAGCACAACATGAAATCACGTTCTGCATGCAAAAATGCAAACGAAGGACAAGGAAATAAACGGTGGGGAGGAGGCTTACCTGGAGCGGTGGCGTTGTTGATGTTTTTCATTGGGC
>NW_011499946.1:742244-759886 GCF_000495115.2 Populus euphratica | reverse complement strand
TTCTTTTCTTCCTCTCGTTTTGCCCCCCCCCCTCTCTCTCTCTCTCGATTTCGATAGTCTCTATCTCCCTCTTCCTCTCTCAGTTTTTTTTCTTTCTTCCTCTTCAGTTCAGCTCCCCTCTCTCGATCTGTCCCCCCCCCTGTTTTTATAGGCAAAAAACAGGGGAGCAAGTTAATAGGGTGGTTACTATGCTTCCACACTTCCACCATCGGTCCAACATGTGAAAAGTAGTGTTGGTGTCTTTTTAAAAGTGTCGCCTGGAAAGATTGAGAGCGGTGACAGAGGAAGGAAGACAAAATCAGCTTCTTCCCTTATTTCGCATGTCTAGGGGAAGAAGATGATGGTGCTGTTCAAAACAGCATCATTTTGAGTTTTTTTTTTTTTTTTTGTAAACAGTGCATGAAACAGAGTTGTTTTGGTTAAAGCACACCGGGGATGGATCTGAGCCATCTACTGTGGGCTAGGCTGATGTCCCAGCCCAGACCTAATTGGGCTGGTTACTGTGCGTTAGCACAATAACCACCCAACGTTGTATTTTTACAGCACAATGTGAAATCACGTTCTGCATGCAAAAATGCAAACGAAGGGCAAGGAAATAAACGGTGGGGAGGAGGCTTACCTAGAGCGGTGGCGCTGCCGGTGGTTCACGGTGGTAGGCAATGGCTCTCGGCCTTCTTCTTCCTCGGTTTTATTTCTTCCTTAGCTATTTTTTATTTCTTCTTTTTCTTTCCTTTTCTTTCTTTTCTCTCGTTTTGCCTCTCTTCTTTTCTTCCTCTCGTTTTGCCCCCCCCCCTCTCTCTCTCTCTCGATTTCGATAGTCTCTATCTCCCTCTTCCTCTCTCAGTTTTTTTTCTTTCTTCCTCTTCAGTTCAGCTCCCCTCTTTCGATCTGTCTCCCCCCTGTTTTTACAGGCGAAAAACAGGGGAGCAAGTTAATAGGGCGGTTACTATGTTGCCACACTTCCACCATCGGTCCAACACGTGAAAAGTAGTGTCGGCGTCTTTTTAAAAGTGTCGGCTCGAAAGATTGAGAGCGATGACAGAGGAAGGAAGACAAAATCAGCTTTTTCCCTTGTTTCGCATGTCTAGGGGAAGAAGATGATGGTGCTGTTCAAAACAGCATCGTTTTGAGTTTTTTTTTTTTGTAAACAATGTATGAAACAGAGTTGTTTTGGTCAAAACGCACCATTTCATTTAAATAAAAAAACAGCAAAAACCTGTTAAGTTTCACTTTGATCCTTAATTTGTAATTTTATCAATTAAGTCCTAAATTGCAATTTTAATTTAAAAATTAATGTAATTGCATCCCTTCCAAAATCTAACAGTGGCCTTATAGTTGGCCGTCATTTTCATTTTGGTCATTGGACTTGATATTATGCAATTTGATCCTCGACTAAGTAATAAACTTCTAATTTCTTCAATTGGGCCCCTGACCGGTTTTAATTTCAGCTCCTTTACTTATGCCTCTTTTCTATTTTGGTCCTTGGTTTCAGATTTCTTCAATTAAGTCTCTAATTTGTCATCAAACTTTAATATTTATACAATTAAGCCCTTGATTTGACCAAATTAACTTCTAAAAGTTATAATTTGATTCTAGAACTTTAATTTCTTCCAATTAAAGGTTAAATTGACCCCAAAATTAATTTTTCTTGCAATCAAACTCTCCATAAATTCAATTAAACCTTCAATAAAATTTAATTGAGTATATAAGCATATAATTTTGAACTTTTCTTGCTCAATTAATTTTTTTTGTTAACAGGGTTGTTATCAGTCAATAAAATACTGTCAAATTTTAATTTTTATATTTTTTTAACCTCCTTGATCAATTTTTATCTATTTTTTGGGCAGGCTGACATCCTTTGTTCACTGTTAATATTTTTTTATTTTTTTACTTTTTACTATTTTTTATATGAAAGTTCAAAAATAAGTTATAACAATTAATAAGGTGGTTGGCATTGCTAAGCTATTTCTTTATTTCTAGCATATATTAAGATCGTAGGTGTATATATATCCACAAGACCATTAATTATAATTTCTCTCCTCTCGTTGGCACGTTTTAGAAATAAATGGTAAGCATGTTCATACATGTATACACCTTAATCATATTATTTTACTTTTTTATTTAGTTTAAAAATCTTAATGCCACTTGAATTTTATTAACATGTAACTTCCAATAAAGAATTATTTCTTATTTCTTATAACAATTTTACAATTAATTATTTAAGACTTTTTCAGTTTGGAGTATTTTATAAAGTTTAAGATTGTAATTTTTAAAGCTTTAAAAACTCTAGTTATATCTTTCGATATATTCTACATCAATATATAGCAGAGTACATTAGTTTATTAAAAACTTGTTTGGAATTGTACTTTGGAATTATGGTCGTGATTTAAAGGATTTTTTGTTGTTTGGAATTGTACTTTGGAATTATGGTTGTGATTTAAAAGATTTTTTGCTTAGGAATATATTAAAAAATTATTTTTAAAATTAACATATCAAAACAATCTAAAAATATAAAAAAATTATTTAAAAAAAAATACAAATTAAACTATATTTCCAAATAATAGCTAAATAAACATAAATATTGGCAACATCATGCAATAAATAAGTGGAGGTCATTTAGGACATATAAAGGCTCTACAAACAGCACGCGAAACTTTATTATAAGAGTTTGGTCGGTCCGTTGAAAGGAAAGAAGACCAAAATCAACATTTTCACAAAAGCATTCTTAATTTTAACGAATTTTTTTTTATGGGGATTTCTCAAAATGAAAAAAGAAATTTACTAAATGGTTGTAGAGTTAAAGGTGTTGAACAAAATTCATAGTTACCAGATGATAGAAACAATACGTAAACTTGCTTTTGATGTTGAATATTTGTGCACAATATTCTATAAGATGGCGTTCATGCCTGTAATTTCAAGCGTTATTTCTTAATTCAATTTATGATGTTGAATTTGATAGAAGTTTGACCATTGCATTTTGTCAATGGTTTCAAGGAAGCTAGCTACAACGTTGTATTTCAAATGCATATTCCCTTGAAATGGAAGAATTCAATTTTTTTATCATGAATTCAAGCACAATTTTTTCTCAAATGAGGAGTATAATGTGAAACTTGTATTAAAAATCCAAGTTCAAATCCTAAAGGAAACTTGGACGTGTCAGGTGAACTTTCTAACATAAATTATTTTTCTATAAAGATGTAGGTTTAACACTAGCATAAATAGAATTAGCTAGTTTATTTTTTATAATAGTTTTAAAATTAATTATTCAAAGATTCTCAATTCAAAGCTTTCTCTATAGTTTAGGACTAAATATAATTAATTTTAAGACATGAGAAACAGTAGTTTTCTTGCGTTTAAGATTGTAATTTTTAAGCTTGGAAAACCCCATCTTAGTATCTTTCACTACACAGGACACACTACGTAAATTCCTACCTTGGTTTATTCATATAGTCTTGTACCAGCAGCAGTCTAGTGTTGTCCCCCCTTGAACAGGATTCCGATCCTGTTCGGCGCCTGAAAACTTGAAGCCGGCCCTCCCAAGTCCCAACCTCACATCCGTGAGCAAAACGTGCGTGCGGCGTTGCTGTCATTTGGAAGCTATGGGCAAGATGTGCCTGCGCTGTTGCTGTCATTTGACAACCATGGGTTGGTGCTATTACTTGTTGAGTACACATGGTGCCATGGGGAATACAGCTCTGTCGAATTGTGATGACGACAGGGATGATGCAATGCTCAAATCAGAAATAAGGACGTTGAGAGATGGTGTAAGAAAATGGGAAAGGCCAAAATTTGAATGCCAATGTGTCGACTTCTTATTGGCCCATCTAGCTGTGTCCCATCACAATCATGGACCCTACAACCATTGGAACTAAACCATGGGAGCATATCAAGTTTTAGGTCCCGGGCTCCTTTCATAAAACTTATGGTGGGTCCATTATCTTCCATCCTCCATGCATTTATTAGGCAAGTGAGTCTCACGCTATAATTAAATGCTGATCTTTCCCATATCTATGGTAAGGTTGCACATACTTATTAAACCCGGTTTCGTGGGTGGATCTAGTTCTTGACTTGGAATGAATTATCCTGGTTAGATCTCGTAGTAGACTCCACAGGTTAATCTAGAATTCGTTGGACTTGCTCGAGCACAAGATAATTTGGACCACCATGTATTAAGACACCATTTATGTTTGGATTTGTGTTTAAATGAACGTTTAAATTAAAAAAATATTGAATTAATGATTTTTTAATGATTTTGATGTATTAATATAAAAAATAAAAATAATATTAAAATTAATTTTAATAATTTTTTAAACAAACAATATTAAACAGGCACTCGATATGGCTATTTTAGTATGATACTGATATAATAAATTACAAGCACATGTTTTTCCTTTTAATATCAAATACCATAATGCTGATATGATAAATTACAAGGATATGTTTTTCCTTTTAATATCAAATTTTATAATCTCTTTTAAAACATTTTTTTTTTCAATTTGATAACAATCATGAAAGTTGAATTGTCATGAATTCTAATATTTTAGTATAAATAATATATTTTAAAATGAATTAAAAAAGAAGAATTTAATCTAGATATACAAGAGTTTATAAAAAAAATCTTAATAATAATAAAAATAATAATGAAGATAATGATGCATGTATTAAATACAATAGTCTGTTTTTTTTTTAACTTATCTTCATTAAATCTTGCATAACGAGCTTTAGAACACTTAATATAAAAATATGTGACATTTCATTTTTTTTTAATATTTTTTCCTTCATGATTGATGACATGGGTTTGAATATGAAGGTCAAATCCTCGTTAGTCGTATTAGAAAAAATAAACAATATATTAATTTTTATGTGCTTCTTAGGATGTAACCTCACACAAAAAGCTCTAGCCAATAATATTTTTCTGTTCTCCTTACTAAGAATATATATAAAATATTCATCGATCTTTCAAATTTTTGTTTTGACCCAATTCTGAATGTGCAAGTGTTCACACTTCATTTTCGACAATGAAGAAATAAAAATACAGTCAACAGGTGACTTCATATGCCATATTCATATTTAACTCGGTTCAATAAATGACTTAGAATCCAATTAACCCATCATTTAACTTGGATTGGATGTAAAAAATCAACTCATAATTAACTTAATCAACTTGATAAATTAAAACTTTGCTTGATTTTTTTTTAAAAATTAAAATAAATCTATTAAATATTTTAAATCAGTTAATTTAATTAACTCATAATTTTAATTTTGTATCCAATCAACTGAAATTAATATTACATTTAATAAGTATTGAATGTTTATGAAAAAAGAAGTTAGCTGACTTTCGTATAAAGTTAGGACTATTTAGAAGAGTGTAATTATAATTATTTTTTAAAATATTTTTTATTTAAAAATATATTAAAATAATATTTTTTTATTTTTAAAAAATTATTTTTAACATTATTACATTAAAATGATTTGAAAACTTAAAAAAATATTAATTTGAAATAAATAAATGACTTAGAATAATAATTTTTTTAAAAAATACTTTTAAAATACAAAATCAAACAAGGCTTTTAAGTGTGACTCACACATATACAAGCGTGTGGAGATGTTCAACTACAAATTAATATTTTGATTTGCCCTGAAGCAAGAGAAATCACAAGTATATAAAGGTGGTGCGTGGAGCTTGGCTCTCCAGGAGTAATTTTTTTTGGAAGCGATCATATAGCAACTAGTGACTTGAACTATAGTGATGGGAAGACAACCTTGTTGCGACAAACTTGGTGTGAAGAAGGGCCCTTGGACAGCTGAGGAAGACAAGAAGTTGGTCAATTTTATTCTCACACATGGCCAATGTTGCTGGCGTGCTGTACCCAAGCTCGCCGGACTCCGCCGGTGTGGCAAGAGCTGCCGTCTTCGCTGGACTAATTACCTCCGGCCTGACTTGAAGAGAGGCCTTCTTAATGAGGATGAGGAGAAACTTGTCATTGATCTCCATGCCCGCCTTGGCAATAGGTAACTATGTATTATCGAGCTATCATCAAGCCATTTAATTCATTGTTATATGCTTCATGTCTCATCTTTTATTACCTTTCCATTACCAATAACTTTTCATGGTTGGTGGAGCATGCTTGGGGAGGATCATTTTCTGCATCTAAGAAATTTCAACATCAAAAACTCTCTCTCTATTATAGTACTTGTCATAGTTTTCATCATTTTAGTTTAAATATTGTGTCCAACCAAGCATGTTTAACTTCTTTTTTACACCATGCTTCTTGTTGTTTTTCCCCTTCATTTTACGATTCACATGATTAAAAATGACTTAGTTTTGATGTTTTTTCTACACACACACACACACACACAACAACAACAACAAGAAGATGAAATCACAAGTTTAAAGACCATCAAAATTTAAACTTGGTGTGTTCATGGCAAGATACAATCTAAGAATATAGCTATCTAAGCAAAGAAGTTAAACATAAAAACTTTACTAACACAAATAACATTAAATCAAATGGTTTTATAATTAGTAGTTACATCTTTTTGGTGTTGTTCATATAAAAATAACATCAAATTAATGTTTTTAAGTGATTTTTGATGGTTTTGCTACTAATATAAAAAATAAATAAAAAATCTAAAAAAATATAATTTTAATGAGTTTTTAATTGAAAAATACTCTTACAAAAATAGTTTTTACCTCAATAACAAACCCACGTAGTGATACAAGGGAGGCTTCACAACTATTATAATAATAAATAAATAAATAAAAAGAAGAAGGTTTTTAACCTTTTCTTTTTTATTTATGATGTAAGCTATTATTAAACAAGTATACTAGGTATATAATGATTAGGTATTTAACACAATTTATTAATTTATTTTAAGAAGAAAGGCCTAATATTCAAAAGTGCTAGGCAGAGTTACTTTTTAGAGTATTCATCTTGCATCGTCACATGCCAAGGATTCTGATCTTTGCTCACACTCGACATGAAACATCACTTGGGATGTGATAAGTTGAGGAGTGGTCATCGTCTACAATTTGGTTTGATCCCATGGACATTCCTTTTGCTTCTTGTAATGCCTGGAATTGTCTTGGCCTATAAAAATTAGGGTTTCGAAGTGGTGACACACAATTTAAATCTTCAACTTTATGAGTGCACAAAGTGCGTGAATTAACTAACATTCTAATCATAAATAAAAGATTTCCACTCAATACTATTAACTAATATTCAGCTCATACCAATATTATGAAAGTTGAGATTAAATAGAATGAAAGCTCCTTGTCTTTTTGCTGACACTTTTCATTTGCTTTAGGTGGTCCAAAATCGCTGCAAGATTGCCGGGAAGAACAGATAATGAGATCAAGAATCATTGGAATACTCACATCAAGAAAAAGCTTATTAAGATGGGAATTGATCCTGTTACACATGGGTCTCTCAGTAAACAAGTGACCCCAATAGAAAGTACAGTATCTTGTCACACTAATTATGATCAACCCATTATTAATGCTGATAATCAGCAGGTTCTTCCCAAAATTTGCGCCAATGCCTCCTCTCGTACTGATAATTCAAGCACTCCGACTACACCGACAGAAAATTCCTCAGTGGATGTATGCGTAGGGTCATCAGAACCTAATAAAGACAATGATCCAACAATGAGTTTCATATGGTCAGATGCATTTCTTGATGACTCATCTTGGAACTTCCCAGCCACGAGAGACGATTATAGTGAATTTGGGGTATCTAATTCTTCATCAGAGGACAGTGACTCTACATGGTTTTTAGACTGTAAGGATCTTGGAGATGAATTCTTTGGGCTTAGTTGCTTCAGTGACATGGACTTGAGTATCCTAGACATGGGTGGCAAGCATTAAAATGCACTGCCTCGTAGAGTGATAACAAGGTATATCTAAGTAACAAGGATGGAAGCACAAGGATTACATATTGAAGGCTCAAGCTTCCTGAATTTTAGTTTCTATATAGTCTTGCACTTAGTTTTTTCTTTTTTTCATCCCACCATTCAAATCTTCGAAAAGAACAAGGGAAAGGAAGATATTGAAAATGTTTAATAATGATTTTCCTTTCCTTTATCCAATTAATTCCAATAAGAGTTTCAAGACCCTTATAACATTAGAAAACTCCCGAAACTTCAGTTACCTAGTTCCTTCTGAGGAAGGTTGATGGATTGGCGCTGTGTCATGTAACCCAATATTACACTAACATACTTGTGGCTACAGCTTTTACCATGAATGGTTGTATTTTAAGACAACATTATGTGTACTAAATCTAGCATGTAATAGCTGACTGATTGGAGCCAGAAACTTCATGGCTGCCACTTGTAATTGCATATGATAAAAGAGATATATGGGAGGTTGAAGAAGAACACTCTTTATATGTGATAATTAAAATATGGGGAAGCCTAATCTTCATCCCTGACATTTTACCAATTCTCATTTTGATATTATTGTAATCTATTTCAAGATCCCCGCACAATATATATATATTTGAAAGAGAAAAAATAAAAAGATAAAACAATGAAAAAAAATAATCATCACGATGCTATATACACGTGACAGATATAATCAGACAAATTTATGCCTCAGTAAAGAAAAACTCAAGTATTTTTATCATGTATTTTAGCTACAGAGAGGCATAATATTAAAGCAATTGTATTAGTATCAAAATTAAGAATCAAATAACACATTGAAAAAAAGATTAGTTTTTTTTTTAAAATATCATTATTACAAAGTTAAATTGTTTATTTTATATGTGAAAAGTATACTTATACAATTAATAGTAACGAGGCACTCCGGGATGCAAGGAAATTCTTGATTCGAATCATATCTCTTGTATTTTTAACCTCTATGTGTGTGGTTGTTGATAAACCTTATATTGATTATAAGCTCTTTCCTATGATTTAAGTTTTAAGAATGATTACTTATCAGCGTAGTGTCTTGAAATATATAAGCAATGTGTGTTTGTGTGTATATATATAATGATAACTATCATACGTTAATGATAGTATGTTGATGTATGAATATTGAAAAAAAAATACTAGAATTAACATCAATGATAACGCCGGCATTATTAAAATAAAGGTCCTGAAATTGAAATTCAATCCCATCTCAGAAGTATCAAATTCAAACTCCATTGAAAGTTGGAAAACGATCGATCGACCAGATCATATTATATATATATATTATGAAAAAATGAAGGTATAATATTCTGTAATCATGACGAGCATGCTGATATTGATATGCAATGATACAGTTGTTGACATGTCCAGTTTGAGTACAGCTATGTGATAAATTGTAATGTATATATATATGAAAGGAGGTTATCATTAGCGTTTGATATACTAGGGGAATGCTTACAGTATTGCTACTGCTATTTAATTATGAAAGCACGACTTGAAAAAATAAACACCTTCCTTGCCTGGGAAGAGACAACTGCTAAAGTGCTATTTAATTATGAAAGCACGACTTGAAAAAATAAACACCTTCCTTGCCTGGGAAGAGAAAACTGCTAAAGTTTATTCCAAGGGATGAACACATTGCGGCAATAGAAGTAGCCAATTTTATTAAAATATAGATTAGTGTTTGATACATAGTTGGTTATTTTTTAAAATTTATGTTTAATATCAGTATATTAAAACTATTCAAAATCATAAAAAAATAATTTAAAATAAAAAAATAAAAAATTTTCTTAAACTAAAAAATAAATACATGTATATGTCAATAACTACTATTTTAAAACTTGAATAGATCTAATAGGTTGATTTGGGACTTAAACAAATCCAAATTAAATAAAAAATAAAAAACTCAGTTAACCCCATTATTAATCCATTGACTCTTTTTTTTAATTTTTTTCAATACAACATCATTTCGACTCTTTTTAAAATATATATATAAAAAAAATTTAGAATTAATTATATATATATATATATATATAAATTTAGAATTAATGTTTCCAACCCATAACCTTGGTTTTACTCAGAGTTAACCCTAATTGGGTTTTAAAATTATCAGTAACATTCTAGCTCACTATTTTTATAACACCATACATGGGATATCTATTTTATTTGTTTTAACCTTTAGGGTTTCCGAGTTGTCCATTTCTCCTTGTGAAAGGAATCAACATTCTGCAGATTTTATGATGAACTAAGACGATATGCTTGGCCTCTTGAAATTAAGTCTAGGAAGCAAATGCATATATTAATTATTTGAGTAACACCTCAAATATCAGCTGGTATATAACTTAGTCTAAAAGGCTACGGTGTCATTTAGTAATGCGGCTGCACCCGAGGTTAAAGCAAGCTGTGGTATATCCAAGAGGAAAGCTAGCTAGAATTGTTTATGATGGTTACGTAAATTATAATCTTGGCTAGTAGTGGCCTTAATCTTCAAACGTTAATGTCCAAAGGATAGCCAAAGTGGAACTCTAAAGCAGATGGCCTACTTCTGGCTGTGGAATTTGAGTGTGTTATGTTTCATAAACCAACCATAAACAAAAGCCATTATCATTGGCATGAGAGTAAGATCGTATCACAAAGGAAGAGATACCAGTGGTGGGCTATGGCCAGCAGGGTGATATAAAATGTAGATTGGATCATCAATTATTCCGAGACCATCTAATTCCTTGTCGTGCAACTTGACTCGTTACTTTTTTAATTTTATATAAGTACTCATTGTCTGTTATAGGATATGATAGTTATAAAACCAAGATCAATGGGTAACCTCGGTGATCCATTAATTTTGAGCTAAGTTTTATGTTAAATCGATTTTTTTATTAAAATAATATTTTTTTAATATATATTAAATTTTAAAAAAGATATTATTTCATAAGTTTTCTTATTACATTTTAGATTAATAAGTTCACTCGAGAATCAATCCACTCAACTTAGAACTTATATCACGGATTATATAGCCTGGACCATATCAATTCTTGAATTCTATGCTATGTACACACAAATGGAAAAAAGAACAAAAAAAGAAAAGAAAAGAAGAGAAAAGAAAAACTTCCTATAATTAAGAGGTAACAGCAAGTATAAGCATGTTTAAGACATTAAGCTTGGGATTTTAATGGGAAGGCATCAATTAATTCCACTCAAAATAAAATATTAAATTTTCCTAATATATATTCTTCTCAGAATCACGTCATAAAATACATCATGTATTGAATGAGCGAATCCCACTAATGAATTCCATAAATCAATAAAGTTTTATATTTTTTGGAAAGTATTCTCGATAAGATGAACATTGCTCTAATTCATCAACTTTTACACTTGATATTTCGTGAAATTATCATTGGCATATGCTTAAAGAGTATTGGTCTGTTACAAGAAACTTGGAGCCATTCCAAATCAGCTAGAAAAGGGAATATCCATATTGCCCAATCCACTTCAAATAAATAGATTAAAAAGATAATGAAAGTAGTTCAAAAATAATCATGATTTCCTCTTGAGCTAAACAAATTGTTAGTGAGATTATCATCATGGAATGCAGACAGTGCTTTTAAAAATGGTTTTTGAAAAAATATAAAGATAATTACTTTTAGATTTTTTATATATGACATGAAAATCATGGGAAAACATTATTAGTTTTATATTTTTAACAACAAAAAAATTGTTGAAAAGCTTTTATAAACCGAAAGAGATGCCGTGCCAACCACCATCTGAAGAAAATGAAGAAATAAATGAAAAAATCGTTGTTTATACAAGCTGACAAGAAAGAGCAAATGCCACTTTCTTTTCTGTCACTATCTAATGCAAGCTTTTATGGATTTCAGGGGGGAGAAAAGACCTTACCTACCTACTTTCAATAAGTTGAGATCCAGCCTGAAACTATCATGTATTTGTCTCACCTACTGTCCGTTTAGTGCAGCGGTGTCACCATCAAATTCAAGTATAAACATTTCTGTGTTTTGTTGTATTGTGACTCATGAAAGGCAATCCTCACGTCACGTGTAAGGGAAGATAGGAACGGTACCCGGTGATCTCTTCAGGAGCTTTTGTTTTGGCCTTCGATTCAAAAAACAATAAAGAAATCTATGCTGTGTTCGATAATGCGTTTGGACTGCGTTTGAAAATGTTTTTGGGCTGAATCATGTTTTTTGAATGCTTTTTATATAAAATTTTAAAATCATTGAAAGAAAGCAATCAATTCTACACTACTGCACTCTTGCAAAAGCACTGTAATTCTCGATAGTTACTGATGCAGGTGGAAAAAAAGTCCAAAAGCATATCTCTTTGGGTATATAATGCGATCATAATAATTGCAGAAAGCAAGAGCGTGCAGCTGTTGGGAAAGCTGTGGGTAGGATCCCAACGCATCTTTTCAAATTCTTAAGGCAGTTTTTGGAATGCTGATGACTATTGAATGGAATATATACTAATCACGACAGACAAATTACTCTCTTGTCTTGTTAGGCATTTTTTTTATATATTTTATTTTATATTTAGTAAACATTAAACAAAATCTAATTTATCATAAATCAATTTAGATTTAAATAAAAAATTAATTAGACATATTGAATAAAAAATTTGGGATAAAAAACTTGGGTCAACTTGCATTCTAATTACTATATATATATTTTTTTAATTTGATTCAATTCAAGTTAACCCTTTCAGCCTATGACTTAAACCTTATTTCAGGTAGATTCCGAATCAAGTTTTAAAATTATAATAATAATTAATTTTATTTATAAGTTAACTTGGATCGACTCAAGTTACCCTTTCGACTCGTTATCTAAATCTTGTTGTGTATCAACCTTCAAAATTAGCTTTTAAAATTATGATAATAATTATTTTTATTTGGATGTTAACTTGGGTTAACCCGGGCTAAACCTCTCGATCAATAACTTAGGCTTTATCTTAGGTTTACTCTTAAATTAATTTTAAAACTATAATAATAATTACTTTTATTTTTATATTGATTTGGATCAACCCAGGTTGATCTTCTCAACTTATGACTCATGCCTTGCCATAGTTCGCCCTAGTTCAACCATCGAGACGGGTTTCAAAATTATGATAATAATTATTTTTATTTTTATGTGATCTCGAGCCAACCCAAATTAACCATCTTGACCCATGACTTAGGCTTTACCCAAAATCGACCTCTAAGTCGAGTATTAAAACTATAATAATAATCACTTCTATCTTTACATTAACCCATGTCAATGATAAACTTAACTCGTGACCTAGTCCTAATCTTCAGGCAACCCATCAAGTCGAATTTTGAAACTATAATAATAATTATTTTTATCACTACGTTAACAGGAGCATTACATTTACTCGAATGAATGGTTAACCCGATCCATGACACAAGTCCGGGTTGACCTTCTCAACTTATGACTCATGTCTTGCCCTAGTTCAACCATCGAGACAGGTTTTAAAACTATGATAATAATAATTATTATTATTATGTGGTCTCGAGCCAACCCAAATTAACCATCTTGACCCATGACTCAAGCCTTATCCAAAATTGACCTCTAAGTTGAGTTTTAAAATTATAATAATAATCACTTTTATTTTTACATTAACTCGTGTCAATGATAAACCTAACTCGTGACCTAGCCCTAATCTCCAGACAACTCACCAAGTCGAATTTTAAAACTATGATAATAATTATTTTTATCATTACGTTCACATGAACATTACATTTACTCGGATTAATGGTTAACCCGATCCGTGACACAAGTCTTGCCCTAGATCAACTCCCGAGTCAGATTTTAAAATTATGATAATAATTATTTTTATTCTTACTTGATTCGGGTTAATAATCAACCCGAGTTAACTCTTAAGTCGAGTTTTAGAAATATGCTCATAGTCATTTTTCTTCTTAGATTGACTCGGGTCAATGGTTAAATAAGTTCATGACCCAGACTTTACCTACAGTCGATCTCCAAGTTGAATTTTAAAACTATGATAATAATCATTTTTATCTTGCTATTGATCAAGTAAATGGTCAATCCGACCATGACTCAAACTTTATTCCGGGTTGAGTCTTTAATCAAATTTTAAAATTATAATAATTATTATTTTTATTTCTATCAACCCGGATTAACTCTTATATAGAGAGAATTAAACAAACTTTTCTTATCCCTTTTAGTGAGACAAGAATCTCTCCGCTTAAACAACCTTTTACATGATAAAAATTAATTTTTGTACTATCTAAGATGCATTAAACAATTTCAAAAAAATAATTAGAAAATAATAATAATTATCATGTACAGTCCCTTTTTGTCTAGCTTACCTAGTATCGTGGAGAGCCTGTGAAAAAATATGTGCCAGATAATTTCACTCTCTAAGCAGGAAGATCTATGTATATACAAAAGACAAGTGGAGATATAAAAAATGTCCATGACCTGTTGTTTGGTGCAGCAATAAAACTCCACTTTCTTGTGCCGAAGCTTGTCTGCCATGAGATAAGGAAAAGCAGAACTATCATTTTGTTTGGCTGCTACACACCTGTAAAGTGGGGCATGTAGCATTCCTAATAGGCTACTTCTTCAAACTCTGCTCCTGTTCAAGGAAAGCCTCTTTCTGAAATTTTCAGATGAAAGAATTGAAAATGAAAGTGACCGTGTAAAGCTACTGTGTAAAATTTTCAGGAAGGAACTTCAGCAGGTAGCAAATGAAGAATTGGTGTGGGTCGTGGAAGCACATATATTCACCAAAACGACCGCGTAAAAATGTCATGGAGCCGGTGGTTTGGAAGCATCTGCTGCTTCCTTGGTGCTCTTAACAACTAGATCATGATTGATGGATGCCAGCTGAGACAAATTCTGAAAATAGAAGTATATTCTTATTCAAAATGCAAAAAAATTAACTCAGTAAGCAGGCGTTAGGAGCTTGGACATAACGTGAAGAATTAGTTATCATCCTTCAATTGTTGCTGCTATACAGTTTGTACTCGATAACTATAACTTTAATGGGGAAAGTCAAAACTCATTTGGCTAGAATGATTGTGGAGATTGGAAATTTTTCTAAAACACCATAATAGAACTTTAATAGCAGAAATTTATGGAAAAGTGCATCGATACATTGTGCCAGCATGTAGGGACATTGAAGAATATTTCATTAAAAAAAAACAGAGATGATTTCAATTTCATGCAACATTTAATCTTGTTGAATAAAATCTAGCATGACTCACCTTAAATGAGAAATTACTAAAAGAATACTTCACATCAAGAGTTGGGGCCCCAAACTCTGCCATGCTACCACATTCATCCACCTGGCATAAAAGAGTAAAATCAGAAGACAATGCAACCATAAAGCTGATGATTGTATCGGGGGTTAATGGCTCAATCTGTCTTCTATGTAATGGGGTAATTCTCAAATACGTCCTTGCATCCCTAGTTGAGTCAGTTGCATCCTTGGATATAAATTAAGTTTCTAATCTATCTTTTGGCAAGATTTTCAGACTAAACCACTAGAATTAGTCAGTTGATTTGCACATGAAAGCCTTACATTTTTTCTGGATCATGTGCAAATCACCTCACTAATTCTAGTGGTTTGACCTGAAAATCTTGCCAAAATGATAGATTAGAAACTTAATGTATATTCGAGGATAAACTTGGTTCAGTTAGAAAAATAAGAACATTTTGGAGAAGTAACTTATTATATAGGGATAGATTGGGTCATTAACCCTTGTACCAGATCACCTGCATCAATTTGAATCGACTTCAAATGGAAGATTTCTTAAACCATTCTACAATCACCAAGGATAAGCTTTAAGTATGAGTTCCCATCCCAAATAATTCCATTCTCTTTCCATAAGGCCAAGTATGAGTTCCCATCCCAAATAATTCCATTCTCTTTCCATCAGGCCAAGATGTTTCTATAAATTAAGCTTTAATTTGAATTCAGAATTTGACCTTTCCTATAATCAATTCCCAGCACCTTGTTGCTCAAAAAAAAAATATATCGTCATATGTAAAATAATGGTTTTCTAAACCAAATTAATAAAAGCAATAATTTTAAAATCATAATTGTTGTTGGCAGCTGGAACCACTATAATCTAGTGAGATTAGAGCCATGTTCAAGTGACAATGAACTGAAAGCAATATATGCCAAGTGATGGGAGCCATTTTCAACTGCAATATGTACTTACAACTTCATTATGTGTATTGCTGAATGAACCACTGCTGCACGTGTCTGTCAGGTCCTCAAAGTCACTGCCTCCATGAACATTTTCACCTTCTGGATTCCATAAATAACGGCTCAAAAAATAACTCGTGTCATGTGCTTCTCCCGATGGAATGAACATAGCCTGGAGAGAATGAGAGAACTTACTAAGTGTTCAGACATGATGACAACTACTATTAAAAAAAAATGACTTCGAGATATTTAAAAAATAAAACTGAGACAACCTTTTGCCTTGCAAGCGTTTCCCAATTTATGTCTCTAAAGAAAGAATGATTCTTAACCTGCCGGAAAATTGACCTGTTTAATTCTCAAATCATTTCTGCTTGTAAATAAGTCTCATCAGTGACCATAAAGCGTTTACCTCTCTAGCTCCTATTGCTCCTAGCCTTTGAAGTGGATTTTCTGTCAACAATCTGAAAGTGACATTAAGGTAGAAATTTAATGGTTTATAAATTAAAGGAGGACCTTGATAGTACCAAAAACATAATTTACATAAGGTGCCAATGGAACTGATTCCAATATATGACAAAGCTTATGATACAGAGAGAAGCCAATTGCCCTCGCTTATGCTTGTAGGAAACACAAATAATATTGTGAATGCAATCATCTGCTTCAAAGATCATTATATCTTGAAAGAAGTAGCACAAGTTGCATTAGGGATTTCACACAATCTTACTTGTCAATCAAATCACAGGCATCGAAGCTCATCTCTTCAGGAACCCTGGGCCAGGGTATATCTCTATTCATTACATTGTCAAATATTTTCTGCAAGAAATATGGCCTATTAGCATGACATCAAGCTACTCGCATAAAATGTTCTGAAACTAACAGAACAGTTTCTCCAAGAAGGTCAACAAATTCTGTTCCAATTTGAAGGATAAAAAAAGCCAAAGATAGTTTAAAAAACAATATATTAAAGATCTCTATGCCACATCCAACACTCTTTGCATGCTTCCAACTTAGGAGTAAATATATTAGAAATGGTAACTTATGACATAACATGCTCCACAGTGGTGTATAAAAGGTACAGTCCATATTCCATTTTAACAAAATAGGAATAGACAAATGGTTACAAGCACACCAAAATGTTAGGAAAGTAACTACAACCAAGTTAGTAACTTAACCAATATCAACAATAACTCGAACTAAATAGAAGAAATAAAAAGGAGAATAACCAACTTCAGTCTGCTGACCAAAACCATTCATAAGGTTCGGATGACCTACCTGTGGAGTATCTGCATTGAATGGAGGTATACCAACAAGCAGCTCAAAAAGAATAATACCCACAGACCACCAATCAGCAGTTGCACCTGCAAGGAGGTAGTGTCCAATGATGAAAAACATATAAAAAATAAATAAGTAAATAAAACAGAACCATGCATCATCCATGCACTATCAAAGTTAAGAAAAGAAAATTGCTAACCATGGCCCATGCCGAGAAGTATCTCAGGTGCCAAATAATCAGGAGTGCCAACAACTGAATGCTTTTGACGCTCTTCTCT
>NW_011499946.1:740681-742218 GCF_000495115.2 Populus euphratica | reverse complement strand
CGCTCTTCTCTCTTGGATGACGATTGACCCTTTAGTTCATCATCATCAAGAAAACCAGAACCACTGACTAACGGAACAGATAAGTCATCTGTACTGTTGATAAGACCAACTTTTGATAGCCCAAAATCTGTCAACTGTAGCAGAATGGACATTTAGAAGAAAACAGATAAAATACTATATAAAACATCTTTTAAAGCACAGTGAATGTTCTTCATAGACGTAAGAATCTATTAAACACTCTAGTCCAAATAATGAAATGACAATTCAGCATTCTTGAAAGTATTTGTTAAAGGAACACAAAGAAGAAACATAGAAAAACTAGATTGCAAATTGAATAACTATACGGAGTAATAAAGTTCAATTTACAAAATTATAATTGCATCCAAACTAACAACACCAATTAAACATATTTTAGTAGTGGACCTAGCATGAAGAGATGATTCTCATCTGATCTACTGCATGCCTATTCTCTTGAACATGCTATATACCTATATCCTCAACCGAAGACTCCAATACAGTATCCCTTGAACACTAATCACGGTCATGACAGATTAGGCAAATCCGTTTTAGGCTTCTATATA
Organism: Populus euphratica; assembly: GCF_000495115.2. Taxonomy (NCBI): domain Eukaryota; kingdom Viridiplantae; phylum Streptophyta; class Magnoliopsida; order Malpighiales; family Salicaceae; genus Populus; species Populus euphratica. Next base: position 741,637 of record NW_011499946.1, on the reverse strand, counting down.
AACTTGAATATTTGTCCGACACTTCATCGTGCCACAGAATGAAACTCTTGTTACCTTCACTCTTTGCATGGATCTCTCATAAGCAGTGGCATACAGCTACTATTTTGAAAACCATACAGAAATATTCTTATATTAAAATCCAACAATCTACCATCAAATATGGAACCTATAACTCAATGCGCAATACAATTCCAGAACAATATAATGTTACCTAAACACATGAAGCCTGTAACACCCAGTTATGGTCCGAATAGAGTGTAAGATTCTGGGAGGTAGAATATGAAGACAGAACTTTATTCGGCATTTCTATTTTCTAAATGAAACATTGAGCCAAGAAAACCTCTCTCTACATGCATGCCCATGTGTTTCTAATATAGAGATGTGTGCACAAAGACACACATGACTTTTGAAGAAGTTTCCTTTTTCCACCTAGGTGATGGGAAATAAAAAAAAAACTTAAAATTTCAAAATATCAACCTTGATGTGACCATCTTGATTAATCAACAAGTTGTCCGGCTTCAAGTCTCTATGAATGACATTTGAAGAATGCAAATACTCCAAAGCAAGAACCTGGGAAATAGAAAACCAACTATTTGTACCATTTGTTAGAAAGTTTTATAAATTGATATTTGAACGAAAAAGCCATAGATAAAGGGATGCAAAGAAGCCCTTACAACTTCTGCAATATACATACGGGCCATGTCTTCATCCAAGCAGCCCAAGTTTCTCAATAAGGAGTACAGATCTCCACCATTTAGATATTCCATGACCAGATAAAGATTTTCACTGCATGTGAAGGAGTAGAAAAATCGAACCTGTACAATCACATAGACATTAGAATAACACGCTTTCACATGCAAAACTCCCATAAAATGGGTACATATGATACGATGCATGCTCACCACAAAAGGATTGCACACTGATATGAGGATTTTACGCTCTTCAAAAATATTTTA
>NW_011499946.1:733007-740647 GCF_000495115.2 Populus euphratica | reverse complement strand
TTCCAAAATACTTTCAACTGCATTTTTACAAATCATATCAGCCTTCCTCAAAACCTGGAAAAAGTATTCGTAAATAATCATTACATCAAGAAAAGACCACATTTAACCTTCTACAGGAATTTAATTCTCCCAAGCTTGCAAAGATGCGTATGCATTTACAAGCAGGCTGGCATGCAGTTATGAATAATTGTAATGGTAATATGAAAGCAGTAGATCAAATTTACTTTTCAACATTCAATTTCATCAGCAAAACTGGGTTTTGCCAATGAAACAAGATGCTGATGAAAAAAGGAGTGGTAAATCGCCATTAATAGTCTCCAACAACAACCATGCATAACCACACAAAATTGAAACATAATAAATTTAAGATACATAATATGATCTCTTGGTTTGAATTGATTTAGTATGTCTCTTTCCAAATTGGTTAGGAGAGCAGATCTACTGATAAACAAAGGTAGTAAAGAAAAAACAAATTGATTCAGGGAAAAAGGAAGAATTGGAGATCCATGTGTTTTCTCAAGAGGAAAAAGATAAGGGATACAAAATAATGGAATTAGAAAAATAAAAAAGATGGGCTAGCAAAACTGGAAAGCCAATAAAATCAAAAGGCAATGCAGTTTTGTTTCGATATCAGTTCTTCCCTTTTAGAAATAAAAGACAAACCTATATTACTTTGCAATATAGCAGTGAAAGAAAAGAAAACAGTATTTAATTCTTATAATTTATTGCTATTCAGCCAGCTTTTCTCTTGATTGAAACCTTTTCTCACTGCAAATATTTGCTGGAACAGCCTATCATCCAAGCTTCCTTGCTTTTGTCCTCATCTTGGTAGTGAACAGTCAAGCAAGAATCAAACATAGTACCATCCGTCCCTCTTAACTTTCTATACCCTATCTAATCCCCAATCTCATCATACAGAAATTTGGTTCTTCAAAGATAGATATATAAAAACCATGTAACAATATAGACTCTAAAGAATTGAATCAGAATTTGCAATATTCTTTAAGACAACAGAGGAATGCAAATCCCTGGCCATCTGATATCATATCTACCAAGAGGACAAATAGTCAATTTCACATGTTCAATCATAAAGATTAAGAAAGCATGTTCTATGCATTTATGTATCAGCCATTTTCGTGGTGTTGTTAGATGCTAACCTTTATAGCAAACAAATCTCCAGTAGCTCTTTTTCTGGCAAGGAAAACCCTTCCAAAGGCCCCTCTACTGATTGGTTTTATTATTTCAAAATCATCTATAGAGGTTCGGTCTTTGGAAGACATGTTAACAGGACTTGTACGCAAACTGCGAACTGCATCATTTTCCTCAGAACTGTCTTCATCAGCCATCTGATTTGATGGTTCCGATTTCTCATCATCTATTTGGGTACAGAGATGCACATATTTCTCCCTATAGATTTGAAGAAAAAGAAACATAATAAATTTTTCACTGGTGAAGTACTCGGTAAACAACATTGAAGTGATGGTTGTTTAAGGTTGTTTTTACTGATTCTAGTACTAAAATTATTTGATTAGTTTTAAAATTTTAAAGTTTGGTTAATCAAAATAAATACACAAATGAATTCAAAAGGATGCTAATGATAAGTAAATTAATCAATTGTTGAATGTGTGTCAAAAGATGACATTTTTAAGAAATCTTCACATGGCAAGAAAACAACCATTTTAAATTATTATGCTATCCATCAATCTGTTTTATATTTTAGTGGACTTTTGAGTAATTAATATCTTAACAATCAGAAAAATTAATTGAGTCCCGACTAAAAACCAACCAGAACACACAAACAGAAGATGAAGCAATAGGATAACTAGAGCTAAAAGTAGGATTCTTTTAGTTATAGGATAAGATGCTATGTTGAATTATTAAAAAGAAAACTTCCTGAAAGCTTCATATAGATAACAAGGCTTGAACTTGAAAACTGACTTACAGAAGTAATTTCTCTATGCGTCTTCCAAAAGTCTCTACAATGAGGGCATCCACCTTCCTGTCCTGAACCGAATATTTTAGGTCTTCTAGACAGTCCAGCATGCTTTCTAGTGCACTATAGTCATTGTCATTTAGACTTGCAACAGAGCGAGCAATATCCAGTAGCTTGCTTATCTGTCATGCAACAGTAAAATTTAGGAAATAGAAACAAATAGCTCAATGAAATTACAACAGTCAGTCAAATGACCATATTCACTGAAATTACACTGTGTGCTCAATTTCACAACCTAGATTGAAGATTTGCAGTGATATATTAAGGGAATCATTCATGCTGGTGAGAAGTTAATTGACTGAGCCATAAGTGTTCAGATTTACTTTCACTTAAATATAAGGTATATTGAACTGCAGGTACCATGAAATTATGACCTGCTGCTTATGACACCAAAATTATCTGCATTTTCCATTTGTTATTGGTTATTATAGAAATGAGTTATCAAAGGTAGAATACAACTAGATCTGTAGGCGGTACGACCTAGATGTGATAACAATTTTTTTAATTTAAATGCTTTCTTGTCATTGCACAGATGCATACTTCAATTTTCATCGAGATATCTTTTTTTTATCAAGCATCAAGGAAACCACAGAAAACCAAACGGCCAAATTGTCTAATTCTTTATGGTTTGGAAACTACTAAGAACATCTGTTTTTTCAGTGATGAAAAAGATAAATTACTAAATGTATTAATGGGTTTATTTGTCTAATATAGGAAAAAGAACCATATGGTAGAAACTTTAAATAGCCAAATTTGAATTATAGTATTTGTCAGAAAAGGAAAGGAAAAAACAAACAAACAAACTACTACTAGCCTGATGCTGAAAAAAAAATTACTTGGAAAAGGGTAGAGCAATCTTAAGTGAGAAGCTGAATGTTAACGAATGAACAATTCTAGTGATAGTACTTTAGAGCTGAAGCCATCTAATTTGAGTTGACGAGATTTTAATCTTTCTACCATGAAACGACTAAAAGAATGTGACAACAAAAAAAAAGAGGCTAGCAATGAAAATGATTATGCCAAATACCATACTAACAAAGATAATCAATATATGTTCGGAAGAAGATCAGTCCCTAACCAGGGTGAATCATCCAGAACAACAGTTTAACACAACTAAATACCTGATGACAACCCTCAAGTTCTGTTATTGTCCTCTGTCCACTCAATAGCAAACCAATTTGGCTAGTCCGCGGAGTTAATAATGGTGATCGAGGTGTCAAGCTTTCTCTTGATGAGGTTTTTTTGTCTGCATCAGGTGTTTGAGCGGAACGTGCTTCACATGAAATTTCTGGAAAAACATTGAGATCCTCCATCACAGAAGAATCAGGCACAACATCAAGCATCTCTTCAGAGCAGCAAGAAGAGAAGTTGTTTCGTTTTGGTGATAACCCATCTGACACCTCATCGATACCTGATGTGGGCACTCTTTCAACCTCAGGACTTACTCTTGGAGGATCACATCTTTTTGGTGTGGTTTTTTGTGACCATGAGCGCAGTATCTTTTCAAGAGTTTCTGCAACTCTTTCAAGTCTTTCATTTACAGTAAAGCCTTTCAAGTCACATCTGTCGGCAATAGTACAAATTAGAGAGTGTTCCTCTACATGTACAATCGGTATTTCAACCTCACAGATCCGGCATATCATAGAATTTTCATACGCAACATTTTGTTGATTCACCCAGAATCCCCAAGAAACTCTTTTTGTTCCGGGGGATGGAGGATGGTCTGTAGTTTCAGAATAATCATCTCTATCAAGTAGTTGTTCTGATTTATCCTTGAAAGGTGTTTGAACAACATCAGTGTCCTTCCGATTTTTCTCAGCAGCGGATGGAAGTTTCCTCCAAGATGACATCCTAAAGCTGCTTGCAGTTGAATCAACACTTTTTGCAGTGCCAACCTCCAAAGACTGATCTACTTGATCCTGCTTTGTAACTTGAGTGTCTTGTTCAATACCACGGGATTTCTTTCTCTGCTTCTCACCCGCTGTCTTCCAACCCACCAATGGACCACTAAAGTCCTGTTGTGCAATTTCAATAATCTGTTCACGATAAACTCCAAGATCACTACATTGATGAATGCCCAGAATTTTTTCTTCATCATAACCACTCTCTTTTTGGAACTGCACAAGCCTAGTGCATCGAGTGAGGATAAATAAAAGCCGGGTGTGTGCTTGTTTGACAATCCCCATTGGAAGCTCTTGACGCTTATCGTCTAGGTTCTGGACGATACCCTCACCTTTCACCCAGAATTCGTTAGAAGACATCTTTGCACATTGTCGAGCTACAACCAACAAGTCCTCCAAACTCTCTCTCCATTTGGGGTGAGTGTCTGAGGTCTTTTCAAGTATACCCACCAAATCTCCAGCAAATATACCAAGATCAGAATCAACTTCCTCTTTTAACCTGATGAATTTCATCCTGATTGCCACCATAACTTCCTAGTATTGTCACAAATCAAGTTTATTTCTACCAAACGATCAAATTTTCAAAGGAAGGCAAATGGACAGCAATACAAAAACCAAAAAAAGTAGGAACAGAAAGCACAAAGCCAATGCACCTCCATATGACCAAATGCGCGGGACTTCCAAACTGGAAAAGCCCTAACCCCTTTGGAATTAAGCTCATGAGAGAAGCTCTTAATATCCGGAGTCTTCTTCATCCTACCGCTTGTAACACGCAATATAGCTTGAAAACGCGGAGACTGGATTTCTTTTGCAAAAAATGCTGCATGATTACTCTGCCCAAAAAGAAAACACAAATTTAATTTAGCCGAGCCACTTAACATGAACATATACACGCTCATATCACACATATCAAACTACAACTAACATGACCAAATTCATTACCTCCATTGCTGGATTGAGTTGTGAATGAGCTCTAAATGGTTTCGCTTCACCCCACGAAATCTTTTTCCCTGTATTTAAATCAAAAAAGAACTTAACTAATCTAACATAAATCCTCCACTAACAAACACATTACAGTTTATTCCCTTTACTAATCTACAGTTGTTAAAAAAAGAATTATTAAATATAGCATTGAGTTCTTGTATAAAATTAACATTCATAAATAAATTTCATAGTGAATTTTGTAAAAAGAAAAATTACAATTTCTGATATATCTAATAATTTTTCGTGAACCCCACACGAGCCTAACTCCTGAACTGATGGTACGGGGGTCCCACATGAAGGTATATAAAAGTCGTGATGGACGCAACTACAGTCTACACATGAATACATGGAATGAATACCATGCAAAAATTAGTAACAATAATTGAAATCTGAATTAATCATGTAAAAAAAATTCAAAATCACATAATTAGTTAGTTAGTTACCTTGTTCAACGGACGATCCATTAAGCCTCGTGTCGACTTCAGTTTTAATCTCATCATTATCATTGTTATTATTATTAACCTGAGCATTCCCTAAATATGACGGCGTAGCAGCTGACGACGAAAACCTAAGCGGAGAAGGAATCGAAAGGGAACGTGTCCTTATATGATTCAACCCGAGCGCCGACGCCATAATTATCGGCGAATTCTCGTCAGCTTTATAATTTCTCTTCTCCAATTTCTCCTTATCGTCATTTTTATCACCGCAATCTGTGTCGTCGCCGTCATCATTGTTGATTGATTCGGTGTCGTTCAGTGGAGCCTCGGGCTTCTGGATTCGGCGGATTGGAATGGGAGGGATTTTTCGGAGTTTGAAAGAGGAAGGAGAGGAGGAGGAGGAGGAGGAGGAATTGAGAGTCGATGGTGAAGGAAACGGCATCGTTTTCAACGACGACGACGATGAAGGATCTTCATGATGGTGATTGTTTGTCGACATGGATGTAAATGGGTACTGATTGAATCGATCAGGTTCTTCATTGCATTGTGAGTGTAGAGTGAGAATGTTAAGGAGATAAAGCGAGAGGATTTGACAGAGAGAGAAAACGTAGAAAGAGAAAGCGAGAGGATTTGAAAGATAGAGAAGGAGAGGAGATTTTTGCGGGAAATGGAGCTACAGAGGGTGACACGATGCTGGGAGGTTTTCTGTTAATTTTGTACGTACTTGCCGCGAAGAGAATTTTTCTTTTAATAGGCTACACTTCTGTTTTACCCCTATAGTTTCGAATTTTCAATATTGCCCTTCTAGTTTCTTAAAAAAAAACTTCAACGGTACTTATTTTTTATTTTATTTTATATTTTTTAGGCTTTTAAGTTTTTTATGAAATGTTTGAACGTCTATGAGAATTCTTTGTAGGAGACTACCTTTACTTCTCATGCTATGCTGGAGAAATATTTCTTGACGTAACGAAGGTGCACGACATTTCATCTGGTTCTAAGAATCCAGATCCGGCCACCACCGCGGTGCCCGGGAAAATAGGGGCAGGGGTTTCGGGGTTGGGAATTCATTTTCCAACTCATTTTCAACTTGATTGTTGTATATTTTATATCATATGTTTGCGTGCTGAGGAACTGTGAAAGAGCCGGGCGATTTGAAGATTATTTACTTGTGATGTTATGTTATTTCACTGGCATGATGATTATATTTACTGATAAATTTTTTATTAATTTTTTATTAATAATTAATTTATTAACAAAATTATTAATGAAAATGCTTAATTAATGAATTTTTATTAGTATTTTTTTTTTATAATAAAAAAATATTGTTACTGGTGAATTTTTTTTGTTGGTAATAAAAAAATATTGTTACTGATTGATTTACTAACAGAAAAAACACGTAAAAAATAAATTTATCTGCTTTATTTGGTTGATATTTTTATTAAAAAAATACCGTATGTAATTCTATTGATAATTATTTAAAAAAATTTAAAAAAATTTATTTTACAAAACTATAAAATAATTAAATTAATATAAATCAATATTCTATAATACTCAAAATACTTGAAAAAAGAAGAAGAAAAGCATATAAAAAATCCTACAAAATATTCGTACAATTATTAAAAACAAAAACAATTAAAAAAAAACTAAAAAACAAATACAGTAAAAAAAAAACATGAAAAAAGAAAGTCTTACCTTAATGTGGTTCCAAGTGAAGCTAAAAAAAGAAAAAAAAATCCGTAAAGTATATTAATTAAAAAACTAAAAAGAAAAAAAAAGAAAGGAGAAGAATATATAAATGAGCATGGAAGAGAAGAGAAAGAGTTGAGGAGAGAAGAGAAAAAAATGAATATTGATGTTTTTTACATAAGAAGAAGAAGAAGAAAAAGAAATGAGCCATATATATTATGAAATTATGGATTCTAGGCTTTTTATTAAGGCGTTTTACCTACAGTTTTACAAACAGATAATTAAATATTAATATTTCTAATTATTTTTTTAGTGATTTCATCTGTAATATTTAATTTAAATTTTTAATTAAATAAAAAAATTTCAAAAACTGTCAAATATCACTGACAACTTTTCAATCCGTCGGTAATTTTGTCTGTAAAGAATAATGCAATTAGAAAATAAAGAATTCTAGAGCTCTCTGGAAAATACTAAATGAATGTTCCGTTAGTAATTCTCTTTGTAATTGATATGAAGAACGATGTTCACAGTTTACCAACAAATTTACTAATGGATTTTATAGACGAAATAAATTTCGTCGGAATTTCATTGATAAAAAAGGTACTTTATCATTTTTTTTGCTTTGTTTTAATTATTTTT
>NW_011499946.1:617560-732901 GCF_000495115.2 Populus euphratica | reverse complement strand
TTAGTATTTTTACTTGTATTTATCAATTTTTTGATAGTGTTATAGTTCTTTTGTATTGACATGGTTTTAGTTCATCTATATCTTATGTAAAAGCTTAAGTTTTTTATTTGTTTGTTTCTTTTGTGAAAATTAGTTTTGGTTTGATTTATGAAAGGTTAAGGTTAATTTTTCAAATTTATGTTGTGTGTTAGGTGCGGGGAATTGATTAATTATATCTCCACAAGGTCTTCATCGGTTGAAATTATACGAGCCGTAGAAGAGATTTTAGGCACGTTAGGTTCTTGATCATACTGTAATTTTTCATTGTTGTTCTATTGTTCTGCACTACTTAATCAGTAAATTTCAACCTCATTAATTCTTGGAGCAATTATGGTGTTTGATTTGATAGTTTCTTCTGTTCGCCGTTCTACTCTACTCTGTAGAAACTCATCTCTTCTGTTCGCCGTTCTACTCTACTCTGTGTTTCTACACCCAGGTTTTCCATTTTCTATCCCGTGAACATGCTTTTTTCCTCCTGTATATGTGTGTGATTCTGTAGTAATATCTGTTTTTGTTATACTGTAATGTATGCCAGGAAATTTGTTGAGGAAGCTCACAAGGCATTCGCAAGGGTTGAGGAATATGCAGATGTGAGTGATCTATTTAGTTGTATGAAGATGCATTTTATCAGTAGCTCACTCCACATGATTAGTTGAAGCAATTATTTTAATTAAACGTCTATCAGTTTCATCAGCTATTTCTTGTGACCACTTTGTTGTCCATGCTCACTCGTCGGCATACAGCATCTTGATGGCAGTCGTGCTATGCACGCTGCGGTTAGAACAAGAGGGACATTTACTCCCAAGGGAGGCTCTCGGGGCTGCAAAGGCTTCTGCAATGACTTTCTTGACGGACCTCATCTCCATCCTGGTATATTCCTTGTCATAGTTGGCTTTCTGATGGAAAAAAAAAGGCATTTTGCTTCTTCTTCTCCCTTTTTTTTTTTTAGAGAAGCCGCAACAAATAGAATCAGAATGTGATCGACTGTGTTGGGATAAAGTATAGCAAAAGTTATTTCGATCCTCAATCAGTTTTTTTATATCGTCATGGGATTTTCATCTTATTACATCAATGTGATTGTGTGGTCCTATTATATAACTTTTGTAAGCACTCTCTCTGGTTCGATGAAAATATTAGGAATGATCTGGGTCGTGTGGATATATGGTGCATGTTTTGCTGCAACTACACGGGAAAAGATATGCAAGGAGGGTCCAATTCACTGGCCACGGGAACTGCTTTTAGAACTAAACTGCTGCAGCCTGGTGGAACCAAAAACGAAGCTGAATTGTTGAAGGATCTAGCAGGGGAAGGGATTATGAGGGAATATGCAATGGAGGAATAGTTCCTGACGTGATGTCTTTTTGAGGATTCAAAGAGGAAAATTAGTGGAGATACTGCACATCGTACTGAACCAAAAGTAAGAAAAACATCAACATCTGTAAGCAAGAAAAGCTCTGCTGCTTCTTATGACCAAAAGAAGCAAAAAGATCGAAGGAATATGTGGGAAAAGTGGGAAGCCCTAGGAAGAAAAGGGTTGAGAAAGTAGAAAACCAGGTCGCATTATTCTAGTTGATCCTACAGCTGTAAATTCAAACAAGGAGGCTGAATATTTTTATCGATTCATGAGTTATAGCAACCAAAATAAATCTCAAGTTGCATTCACTTCTCGTTTATGGCTGCAAGATTGTTTCTATCTGTTGACTGTGGCTACAGAGATCTAGGATTTTCTATTCCCTCTTAAATACATTTTCTTACAAGCTATGATCAGGTAACAGAAAGAATGCTCTGAGTTCTCTGTCCAAGTCATCACCTCTGCCCTTTGTAGGAGCTGTCTGTAGGATCAGATGGGCGTGCTCTTTGCCGAGTCTCCTGGAATCTGAGCAGTTGAATTCTCCTAATTTATACTTTTAACTAACTAATGTTCAGTAATGGATGAAAAAAATGCTTTTTAAAAGTATTTTTTATTTGAAATGATAAAATAATTTTTTTAATTTTTAATTTTATTATTAATTCATTAAAACTATCAATAAATATTTAAAAATGTCAATTTAATATTATTTTATATAAAAAAATTAACTTGAGGAACAGGTTAGGAATTAAAACACACTGCCCATTCGTATCTATGTCGGTCTCTTCAGATACATCTCGTAAAATTAGAACGAAACTAATTAGGTCCTTAATGTACCTCGAATAATCTTAATTGGATTCTTTTGTCGGCAGCTGGACAAAGCAGTTTCTCAAGCATGTGTGTTGATGAGAGGATCAAAATGAGAATTCCTGGTTATCTTGAGACAAAATTAGAAAATAATATAGATTGGGTACTTAATTGGAAAATGCGTTATAGAACGGGGATTCATTTGAGGTTATCCGAAAAATGAATTCCTGCACCTTCTTGACACGACGGCGTAACTTCCAAATTCCACACTCCAAAAACTCAAGACCTCAACAACCACTCTCTTGAAAGCCTCTCACCACCACCAAGCAATGTCCGCCCTAATCCGCCGGTATGCGGCGGAGCTCTGTCATAAACACATGCTCAAACCAAACTACCCGACTCTTGTCTTGACCTGTCACATCAGCACCCGGGTCGCCCCTCAACTAAACCGAGCTGCCGCCACCACGGGACTCTACGGTTTTGATCAGTTAAAAACCCCTAAAGGGTTTCAACGTTTTGTTGATGATGCCATTGAAAGGTAGCCAAAAACATTTCTTGCATGTGTTTGGTTACTGAGAAAATTTGAGATATTGAAGGGATTGGAAAGCTTTCGTTATGTGATTAGTGTAATTTGATGCTAAAGCTGAAATGGGTTAGGTGAAAGTTTAAATGGTAGTGAAAATTGGGTATTGTATGTAAAGTTGCTTTCTTTTGGTTTCTTTATTGAACTTAAAGACATTATTTTAGTCTGAATTCTGGTTGTGTGTAATGAGGGTTTAATACGTATATTATATAATGATGAGGTTGTAAAGCATGAAATTTTCAAGTTTTTTTTTATTTCTTGGCAATTGAAAAGAAAGGTTTGAGATATCATTTAGTTTTATATGATACATTTTATTTTATTTTATTGAAGTTTTGACCTCGAATTTAAATTGAGTTTTGGAGAATGTTTTTAGTTGAATTTCATGTTTGTTAGGTCAGGGGAGCTGGTTAATTATATTTCCAGCATGCCTTCCTCAGCTGAAGTTGTACGAGCAATGGATGAGATTTCTAACACGGTAATCTCTTCACTCGTTGCATTATTGCATCCTTGTTATGTTGTTCATGTTATTAGTTATTGGAATGATTGTGGTGTTTTTATTTGAAAGGTATGTTGTGTTGTGGATTCTGCGGAACTTTGTAGAAATACTCATCCAGACAGGTGTTTTTTTTTTGTGACTTGAGTATTAACTTTTATCAGAACATGTGTCTCGTGTAGTAGATGTGCTTAATATTTGTTATTCACTGATATGTGTCAGGGAATTTGTTGAGGCAGCTGGTAAGGCATCAATGAGGATTAATGAATATCTACATGTGAGGTGACCAATTATGTATTTGGTATTTGAATTGCTTTAACAGCTTGCCTTATAATTTGGTTCTATTCTTGTCTAGTTAGTGGATTAGCTATTTCTTGATTTTGGCATGCTCTCCTCTGACAGTACCTCAATACAAATCATACTTTATATGCTGCGGTGAAAAGAGCAGAGAAAGATGGACATTTGCTCGCAAAAGAGGCTCATAGGGCTGCCAATCAACTACGTATTGATTTTGAAAAGGGCGGGATTCATCTCCCTCCTGGTATGTACCCTATTTTTGTTTACTTTCTGTTCCACTGCATGTAAAACATTTTCTTCTATAGAAGATAAACATATAAATTTAAGTTAGAGTTATTAGCTGTTGACTTTAAGTTATGTTGTGGTCAAATTTTCCACTTACTAAAATTTTACTTCCACAGATCATGAACATATTAATTTTGCTTTGCAGAGAAGTTAGCTAGAGTGAATCAGCTCAATTTAAGCATCCTTCAGCTAAGTAGAGAGTAAGTATTGCATCACTTTTGCTCAATTGTCTCTTCTATAACTCAATCACCTCATTGATTTGTTACATCTATTTGCTTTGGTTATTTATCACGTTTTATACCTTTTGTGCGTATTCTGTCAGGTTTGGTGAAAATATTACTATTGATCCAGGTTATGTGGATATATTTCCAGCATCTCGCATCCCAAAACACATACACCATCTCCTAAAACCCATTCACCGTTTTACTTCTGGAACTTCCTCGGGATCATTAGGGTCATGGAATAACATGAAAGAAAAAGGACTGCGAATAACAACAGATCATCGTACGCTAGTTTCTGTGATGCATTGGGTCCCAGATGAAGAGGTACTTTCATCTTGGTTGCAAACCGTACGCTAGTTTCTGTGATGCATTGGGTCTCAGATGAAGAGGTACTTTCATCTTGTTGGTTGCAAATATTTGGCAGTCTTGTTTTCTTCCTGTTTGGAAAGTTGAGTTTGTATGATGTGTCTTCTTGCTCCTGGATTTTACTATTTGTTGCTTTGATATCCTAGTCATTACTGTACAAATGAAATTACTCAGACTGGTTAGATTATAAAATAGAAGAAAATTGGCATATCTTGACTTGTTAACATATCTATATAAGTGTGTAATGTACATGCTTCTCCATGCTATTGCAAAATTTCATAGTTCTTTTCCTTCTATTTTTTAATTTTATTTTCAGGTTAGGAAGATGGCATATATCCAAGGAAACTCTGTCCCACATGCAAACCTTGAAGTACTTGATAAACTTGCTGCAGCCCGTCATGAACTAGCCAAGGTTGTTATCGGTATCTGAAGTGTTTGAAAATCATGTATGATGTAATCAGGCACTGATTATCTACACAATTGGTTGCATTTGAGAAGTAATTTTAAGCATTTGATTTTCTTATTCTGGCATCTATTTGAAGACCTTGGATTTACTGTCTTGGAGAAGTCATCCCTCCAAGATTGGGTTGTTTCTTCAGTCTTTTTATGTTGAGTGTGAACCCCAAATAGGGCATGGCATAAAGACTTCTTGTGGATATATACTCAGTTCAGAATTTTGTGTCTCTAATTAGCATGCATTTTGTTTTACCAAACAGAAATGGTGATGCTTTAGCAATTAAAACTTTAGAAATCTATGTTGTTGTTTTGAATTTTGATGTTAATCCTGCAGTTCAAAATTAGTTAAATTTTTACTTGGTCAAAGCAGATGATGGGATACAGATCTTATGCTGAATTTGTTGTGAAACCAAACTTGGCTTCATCACCTGAGGTTGTGACTTCATTTCTGCATGAAATGAGCAAGATGGTTAGGCCAAGGGCTGATGAGGTATTCTGTTCTCTATAGTTATAATGGTGAAGAGTGGATTAGAATACTTTGTCATTGTGGTTGGAATCACATTTTTTGCACTCCAATGAATAGTCGATCTCCCTGTAGGAGTTTGAGGCAATCAGGAATTTTAAGAGAGAGAAATGTGGTCAAAGATGTATTGATTTGGAGCCCTGGGATGAGACGTACTATACAGCAATGATGAAATCCTCTGCTCATAATTTGGATTCTTCTGTAAGTCATAAATATATGATTTTTATTTATGTAATTCTTTTTCATGAATAGATATCCTCCTGGTTGCCATTGTGAATGCAGAGTGGTAACTTTCCAAAGTTGAAGTATTTGACCTTTATATTTTCAGTATAGAGCCTGTTTTGTGATATCCTTCTCCATCACTCTTTCTAATGACAAGTTTTGTATCTTGATATTTTTTCCTATTTGATGCAGACTGTAGCCTCATATTTTCCTCTGCCACAATGTATTGAAGGTTTGAAAGTGCTGGTCAACTCATTATTTGGTGCAGTGCTTTGCAACGTCCCCATGGCACCAGGTGAATCGTGGCACCCTGATGTGCTTAAAATGTCTCTTCATCATCCTGAAGAGGTATATACATGGAAGATTTTAAGTCCAGATATATGAATATTGGAAACCATTCTAACAAAAGTTATGATAATTCTGTAGGTGTTTATATAATTCATATTTTCTCTTGCCCTGTTCTCGTGTGTGTGTGTGTGTGTGTGTGTGTGTGTGTGTGTGTGTGTGTGTTACATTGAATTATACATGAGTTTGACTGGTTAAAATGTTTCCACGCTTGTTCCTGGTGAGTCCATGATGGCAATGCATCCTACTATTGTCAAAACATCAGTTCCCCCTCCCCAGAATTAAGAAAATCCATGCATAACCCATCATAATTGTATTACTAAACCTTCTTTAAATTAAGTTCCATTTCGAATCTTTGGTAACAGCAGCCAAAGGGATACAAAAACCATTCAGTTTTATGGTTAACCCATGTTGGACTTGCTTGAGTCAAAGGGTATTGAGATCTTGCTTCACTACAGTGGAATTGAAACAAACACATTCTTTAGTATCTGTAAATAAAATGCTACTTCTCACTCAGAGACATTTATGTAGGGCCAGTTCTGTACTCTCTTCACGTGGTTAAATGTCTTGGAGTTTGAGCTCTTGCTGCCTTGACTCTGTCTGATGTTCATACTATTGTTCAGATCATTTCATGTTATTTTAGATGCTGCCATTGATCTGCCATTTCAGTAAAATGATTAAAAAGTTGATCAGTTACTTTTTTCTGCTAAATTTCATGAACTTCTCAATAAATCCTTACTTTCTGGCAACATCCACGGGCAGCCTTTTTTACCATTTCTGGAAGCATAAAATACAGTTTTTATTTATGCTCATGTGATTTGACATTGTTGAATATAGCTGAGGCATTATATTTTTGTTTCAGGGTGACTTGGGATATCTATACCTTGATTTGTACTCCAGGAAAGGAAAATATCCAGGTTGTGCTAACTTTGCAGTTAAAGGAGGCTGCCGCATTTCTGAGACAGAATACCAACTTCCTGTATGCTAATAGATTTTGTCATCCTTGGTCAAAGCACTCTTTTGTTTTTCCAAATATCATAGAAAGTAGTACTTTCATGGTTTCGCAATTAATTTTAATTTGGAATTCCAGCCTTTTCAGTTGGAAAGTTCTACCAGAGTACATAAATAAGAATGTTCTCTTGTGTTGGAATTTTATTAAGACCAGAGAAAGATGAACTTATAACTAACCCTGGCTTTCCCTAAATATTCCCTTGATGAAGCTTTTTTTTTAGTATCTGGTCCATCATGCTAGGGCTGTTGAATGTTCAGTTGATAGGTATCGTTCTTCAATATGCACTTTTTTTACCTGGAGCATGTAGGTTGGTGGTTTATGATAATTATGTAAACTTTTAGAAAGTATAAACTCTTGGGTGAATTTTTGTAACTAAAAGGGGTTAGTTAGTTAATTATGTAGGGCTGTGGTTTTGTTCATTTGCTAAAATATTTAAGCATGAATTTATGTTTTACACCTAAACTGTAAGATTTTAGAGAGAAAAAGAATTTTTCCATAGATTCACTGAAGATTGATTCAGTTTTTTTTTCCCCTTCTCATCTAGCTTAGTCTTGGTTATACTGCAGGTTGTGGCCCTTCTTTGCAATTTTTCTGGTTCACCCGGTTCATCAACCGTGAGACTTAATCATGGGGATGTAGAAACTCTATTCCATGAGTTTGGACATGCTCTCCATTCATTGTTCTCAAGAACAGTAAGTTGTTGATAGCTTACTGCAAAGCAAAGTAATATGGCCATCGATTTATGCTCAATTACACAATCATCTTTTGATTATTGTTGTAGGATTACCAACATTTCTCAGGCACCAGAGTGGCTCTTGACTTTGCTGAAATGCCTTCAAACCTCTTTGAGTGAGTAGAATATTGCAATTTCTTAACTGCCATCCACCTTTTCTTCTTGTTTTTGTTGTTTGGATTATCTCCATTGCTTTTGGAGATTATAATACTGTTGATACATTAAATAAAAAGTGGATGGATAGTTCATGTTTTTAGGTGATTTGATCATATATGGGTGTCCTGAAATCATTTTTAGCCAATAAGAATGCTCTATCAAGAGTTGGTGCCAAAAGAAACCGTCTGATGTTCTCAATTTGGCTCAGCAGCATGTGACATGAAAATATAATAAGAATAATTATGTTTCCCATCATCATTTGCATCAACCCTTCCCCCTCTTTATCTCGGTTATAATTGCTTTCAAAAATCTTTGAATTTCGTGATTGTGTCATTTCACATGCATCATAATAAATATTCTAAGATTTTTAATTAATCTCTTCTGACTTCCTTCTTGAAGTAATCCATTTCAACTCCAATATATTGGAGAATATCTCACTTATATAACTCTTAACTTCCTAAGT
Organism: Populus euphratica; assembly: GCF_000495115.2. Classification (NCBI taxonomy): domain Eukaryota; kingdom Viridiplantae; phylum Streptophyta; class Magnoliopsida; order Malpighiales; family Salicaceae; genus Populus; species Populus euphratica. Next base: position 724,552 of record NW_011499946.1, on the reverse strand, counting down.
TGGCATACCTCATACTCACCTCCACCTCTATCCCATTCAAAGTTCTAACATGGCTGGAAATAACCTGTTCCATGCTTATATTTATGTGTGTGAGCACTGGGAGTGAGTTTATTGTGTTTGTGGTAATCAACCTGAAATTTCTGTTGGTGTCATTCCTAGGTACTATGCCTGGGACTACAGAGTATTAAGGACATTTGCAAAGCACTACTCAACTGGTGAAATAATACCTGAGAAGTTGGTGAAGTCCATGCAAGGTGCCAGAGATATGTTTGCTGCAACTGAACTGCAACGCCAGGTTTATTTTCCTAAGAATGGTTCCTGTTAGCACATTTTATATCCAAGCAAAGAAAAAAGTTTTACCAAATTTTGTTTGCTCATGGTGTTAAATAGGTTTATTATGCAATGGCCGACCAAACACTTTTTGGAGAACAACCAGCTTCATCCAATGATATGAGCTCTTTTCTTGCTGAATTCAAAATGCAGTACACCAGCTGGAAACATGTGGAGGGTACAAATTGGCAGATCAGATTCAGCCATCTTGTAAATTATGGTGCAGGTGTGATCTTTGAGCACATGAATTTTCTGTGTTGATAATTATGTGTTTGAATTTGTTTGCTTCCATGTGCATGGACATAAACTGTGTGCAAAAAGTTTCTGTGCATCAATATGATCCGAAGTCATAAATTACTTGAGAATAACAAGCCATTAGGCTTGGCTCAAGCGCCATGCCCTTACCCAAAACACATGATAAGGAGTAAACAATAAAATACTTCAAAGATGCTTCTCAAGCAAAGTTTAAAATCAGTTGATACAGTTCTGAGATGATTTTTGCTTGATCTGTGCAGGTTATTATAGCTACTTGTATGCAAAATGTTTTGCTGCAACCATATGGAAAAAGTTATGCCAAGAGGATCCACTTTCATTAACTGCAGGAACTGCTCTTCGAACAAAAGTGTTGCAGCATGGTGGATCCAAAGAACCAGCTGAATTATTAAACGATCTGGTAGGGGAAGGGATTTTAAAGCATTGTGATGGAGGGATCGTTCCTGACATTACATGTTTCTTGGAAGAATCAAGGTTGGTAGTTGGTAGGAGATGAGTAGGAGCCATTCTGCTTGTAACCAACCAAAATAAATCTTAGGGGAAGCATGGGAAGAGAATAGTATGTTTATGGAAGATACAAGATGTTATGTCATGTGGAAGATGATAGAGCCAGGAATGGCAGGGTAATTGTGACCGACCAATCACCAGAAGTTGTCAAGGTAAGCCTGTCCTGGCAGTCCTGTTGAATTTGAGAAAAATAGCACAATCATTTAAGCACTCACTAATACCTGACATGGACTGATGTGAATGAGTGCAGCTCTTTTTTAATCCTTGCTTTGATCTCATCTGACAATCAGATTAGAGTGTTTGTAGATGTTAGCTATTTGATGTAATTTTTTGTTGTAATTGCAAACAAAGAGTCGGAATTTCACTGATTTTTTGAATAATAATTACTAAAAAAATTCGAGTGGATTAACTTGATATAGCCTTCTGCTCCTTTGGCTCCTAGCTGATTTCTTTCTGTGGAACATGGTTTTTTATATAGCCTTCATCTCTTTCCAATTACTTATCTTTCATAATTCATTAAAAAAAAACAAAGTAGCATTTAAATTCTTCATCTTGATTTATGATACTCGGCTGATATTTTTCATGTTCAATGGTTTTGCATGGAGATAGTACACATCCTTTCAGAAGAACTATGTCTGCTCCCAAAAAGAGGATTGAAATTCTCGATTTTTCTTAAATGATTCTTCCCATCCCCTACTTTTTGAACCATTGCAACAATGAAGAGAGCTGGTGTCAGAATTTGGGCTTCATGTTTTTGAGGACGGATGGTAAGAACTTGTCAAAAGGACTGATGTTTTTGACTGATGTTCTTTACACAGGCATTTGTTTGTTTAGGATAGTGTTTGATATTGTGACGATGGTTGTTTTTTAAAATGTGTTTTGCTTGAAAATATATTAAAAATATGTTTTTTAAAAAATTTGCTTGAAAATATATTAAAAATATGTTTTAAAAAAAAAAACTTTCACGATTAGAACATTAAAATGATTTTAAAATATTAAAAAAAAAAAAAACATGAAAATGATTTTAAAATATTAAAAAAAAAAAACATGTGTCATTGTTAAAACAAGCACAACCTATAACCAAGTCATTGGTGCCTGTATCCGTGGCCTACTTGCAATGGAGCAAATGTCACTTCAGTTATCTGATTTTAGAAACAAAAAATGTTATCTAGGTACTGAATCCTAGCATGTGTTCTTTACACAAAAATGTGTCACTTCAGTTCTCTGATTTTAGAAACAAAAAATGTTATCTAGGTACTGAATCCTAGCATGTGTTCTTTACACTATTTGTTATGATATCAAATACACCCGCATTCAGGGGTGAGGCCAAAGAATCAAGGAAGAATGTAATGACGTGGGAAAGAAAATGATGTCTCCTTTGTGCTAGGCAGCTATGTACAAACTATGAACAGTCTTGAGAGACATCTCTACTAGACATGCGTCGCTAGAAACAAGGATATAGCCCTTAGCATTTCACTGAGTTCCCTGCAAGGCGAACGGCAGTAAAAAACGAAATCCCTGCAACATTTGGATGTGAACTGGAAAAACAGTGTGGTAATAGATGAATACTTACAGTTGGATAACAATTCTTTGCTATGCTTCCGGTTCCAGTGTTCAACCCAGCCATGTTGCCCCTGAATTCGGTCTCTCATGGAACATCTTTACATTACTAACAAATATCAAGATCTCTGAAGAAAATACTATGCAGTGCAAATATTTCAGGCTGAACAGAACTCAAAGAGACAACCTGGAGGACACTGAAAAGTCCAGTACCGTTGGTAAGGACAGCAGACTGAGCTAAAGCAGGCATAAGAACGCAACAAGAGCTAAAAATAGCCTGGAGATAGAGAGCGACAACAATTAGATGAGCGTTAAACAGCAACTAATGGTCAAGTAGATGAGTTTTCGGATGAGCAAACGGCGAAATTACAACGGGAACATACCACCTATAGAGATGCATCGGTTCACCAAGAACTTCGATTATAAAAATCCCTCGCAAATTCAGCCTGCACAAGTTCAGTATATACGGCTTCTCTGATTTTTTTCAAATCCTAGAATTGTGATAGCTTAACTCAGTTCTCATTTTCGACAAACGGTGTATAGTGTCACGGTAGGGCTCCAAAAATGCACCGAAACCATGAATAAGAAGATTTGCAGGACCTTGATGGCCAAAAACTGTACTGAAATAGGAACATTATCTTAAGAAGAATGCAGAAATCTATTATCTGATCTTGGCTAACATATTCTCTAGAATAAAATGCATAAAAACGAGCTGCAAAGGGAGTTAGAGAAAATCAACATGATTGAATCAGTTTTCAGCTGCAAATCTGATCGTGTTTCTACGTACTGTTAGCTTTGGTGGGATTTCATGCTTAGCTTACCTAAGAAGGCAAAAGAACTGTAAGTCAACGGAGAGGGAACCCACAAGATGCAATCAGAGTAGTAGAGAACATATAATTTAAGGTCAGAGGATGACATTGATGTGGTCGGTACACCATGCCACCATCAATCTTTCTTAAGATTGTGGCAAGCAGTATTATCAATTTTCACCCAAAATACGTTCACAGGCAAAAGCAAAGGAAATAATGCACATCTTTATTGTCAAGACACCCACTTGCTATTTCTTTCCTTCCTGTTTTCTGTGTTTTCAAGCAAACTAGTTGTTGCAGCAGTTTTTGTTCCTCTCTCTCCACTGATTTCCCTTTACCTTTTGAAGTAAGATAAGCTATTTAACAGCTAAGTTTCTGAACTAAAATTGTACATTACACCTAACTCTAATCCTCTACCGCTATAATTATAAAAACCCTCTCCGTCCCCTCTCGATGCATCAAACACTTGTAGTAGCAGCAATATAGCCCACCTTATCCAAAAACCACTAAAATGGTGCCACAATTTCTGTTCTCAGCTTCTTTTATTCTTTTCTTCCTTCTTCATTGCCCTCCAACCCTAGCTCAGTCACCAGCCGCAGCTCCAGCACCACCTGGTCCAACCAATGTCACCAAAGTCCTAGAAAAAGGTGGTCAGTTCAGTGTTTTTATCAGGCTTTTGAAAGCCACTCAAGAGGATGTCACATTGAATGGCCAGCTCAACAACACAAACAATGCTATAACCATCTTTGCACCTAGCGATAACGCATTTTCAAGTCTCAAATCAGGCACCCTCAACTCCCTAAGCGATCAAGAAAAGGCTGAGCTAGTACAGTTTCACATTATACCACAATTTCTATCAAGTTCCCAGTTCCAGACTGTGAGCAACCCTTTGACCACACAGGCAGGATCAGGTGGCAGGTTAGAGCTTAATATAACCACCACAGGTAACTCTGTTAATATAACCACTGGGCTTACAAATACAAGCGTATCCGGCACTATCTACACTGATAACCAGTTAGCTGTTTATCAGGTTGACAAGGTGCTTCTTCCTCTTGATATCTTTACACCTAAACCTCCTACTCCAGCACCAGCACCTGAAAAGCCAAAGAAGAGATCCAAAGCTGCAGCGAGTCCAGAATCTCCTGCGGATACTTCTGGGGCAGTAAGCTTTACTGTTCTGAACAATGTTGTGTTCTTTGGAATTTGCATGGTTGCAGCAATATATTCTTTGTGACACAGAAGGTTTTGATGAGGTTATTGCATGGATTGCTCTCGTTTTTATAAGTGGGCTATGATTTTGTAGAGTCGGATCGAATCCAATGATTTGTGTGAATAATTGTTGTTATGGTCAGTCTCATTGAACCATTCAAGTTTATGCTTAAGATTGAATTTTGAGGGCTTTTTTTTTTTTGGGTTTACAGCTTTCATGTATGTTGGAATTTTGTAACATTTTTGAAATTCAAGGTCATGTATCAATTGTACTTTCTCGGATCTTTTTCCGTGTTTCTCTAGTACCACAATAAATTTATGGCCATGAATTCCAGAGCAGCTAATTGTAAAACACCACAGTACCTCCATTGAGCAGTCAGCATCAGCTGCAGGCCAACAGTGACACCAAAATGGTGAGATGAATCCATCATTTCGTTCTTTCTCATATTTGGTTGCTTCATAATGCACTCTCCTTCTATATATGATACCAAGTCAAACAAATGCGCTTTGAAGCTTCGAATAAGAAACAAGAGAACATTTTACAATACATGAGGTGTAGAAGGTGGGAAGTCTCCATGCTATGCCAATTCTGTTTTCCAAATTCTATGCATAGTTACAGGGGGTCTACCAGGTACAATTGACAAGTCGAGTGGGTTAATTCAAAAAACGAAAAATTTAAACAGGCGAAACAACTTTATTTTAAAGAGTTAAAAAAAAATCAATAAGTTTTAATTACATTAACTATATATTAATATTTTTTTAGACAGCTTAGGAGATGGGTGGATCAAGTTCTAATCCGAGTCAGATCTAACAATTAAAGCTTTATTTTTGGGGACCTTGGTGATGGTTAGTAGAATTTTTCTTAATTAATAATCATGGCTTGATGAAACTCCTTTCAGCAGAATTATGTCCTCACCAGAAAAAACCGTTTAATCACTGTTGATGCACTGTGCACACCCATGGTTGCTGCCTGAACCATTGCAACATTGAAGAGAGATCATATGAGCGCACAAAATTTATACATTATTTTCATCTAAAAATACTCCAAAATCATGTAAAAACTCATTTTAAACCTCAAAACACTTCGATTGATCTTACACCCTCCTCTCCTCTCCTCTCTCTACATTCAAAGACCTCCATCTAACACAAATAAATTTCAAGAATTATTTTGTAGAATGTAAAGGACTAAACTAAAATCATTTTCAAATAATCACTTATAACTCCTTTAATTTTGGAGGTCAACTATACTTTTAAAAATTTTAATAAGATAAAATCAAAAATAAATTTTTAAAAAATAAAAAATATATTATTTTAATAAGTCTCTAAATAAAAAACAATTTAAAAAATAACTTCTATCGTACTTACAAATAAACCCTTAAAAAATTGTTTGTGCCCTAGCATCCTCTATCTACATTCAAAGACCTAGAATTGAAGTTAAAAAGAATTATTTTGTACGACCTAGAATGTTAAGGACTAAACTGAAATCATATCTAAGAAAATCACTTTAAAAAATTTTCCGCAACATCGTTTTATAAAAAAATAAATCAAAAAAAAAAAACTCTGACAGCATATTTTATGATAGCAACAGGAAAATATACAACAATCTATATAGTTTCGTTCCGTCTTCATGGCATGACACTTGTTAACGGCTGGCTTCGTGCCACGTAGCAGTGCTCTTCTCTTCATACAGTAAATGGCGGGGCCAAGTCAATGGTGCCCAAAAATGGGAAACGTATTTTTTGAGAAAATTGGCGAGTACCATGTCTTTTGTAGATATAAATTACAAAAACTTGAATAATTAACTTCCAAATGCAACAAAAAACACTTCAGCAATCTAATTCTGGAATCAGAAGTTGTTAATCAAATGCTAAACTCAAGCATGTGTGATTTACAGTATTCATTACATCACGCAAATAAATGGCCCTGCATTCAGGGATGAGGCCAAAGAATCGAGCAAGAAAGCAATGACGTGGGAAAGAAAATGATGTCCCCTTTGGGCTAGGCAGCTGTTTACAAACTATGAACAGGCTTGAGAGAGAACTCTACTCTCTGTTGTCAATATCCATTGAGAAATTATAGAATTTACCTCTTCTGGTTTCTCATCGTGAGGACAGTGGCCTGAAACGATAATCAAATTAAGGACCTCTGATTAGTGGTTCGCAGAAAAGATTGAAATAAGCATCAACTTGATGACAGGGTGATAAGATTACCAGCATCCAATTCCCTGATGACGACCCCAGGACAGTGTTCTTTGAGCATAGCCACTTTAGACTTGGAGTTAGTTATAGGATCTTTCATTCCCTACAGCAAATAGATCAACCAATAGCTCATACACAGCATTTCAATTGGACTATCAAGCTATGCAAAGGAAGAAAAGAAAGCGAAAACACAGAATTGTAATATTTTCCACTATATTGAGATTTTACCTGTATGATTAGAACCTTGCCTTCGAAGCCTTCCAAGAGATAATTAAGAGCAAGTGAAAGATTGAAACTGAAAATACTTTCTAGTACCACTAGAACACCAGGATCATAAGACTTTTGTGTGTGTTAAGGATACATTTCTTTCTTATCGATTTCCATTCCTAACAAAGTCAAATTAAATTCTGCAGAAATGAATACAAAAGGGCTTGGTTTCACTATTGACAAGGATACAGCTCTTAGCATTTCATTAATAAGCCAATCGTCAACTCTCTCAGAATTCTGCAAGGCAAGATGCAGTGAAATAAGATGCAACATTTGGATGTGAATAGTAAGACCAAATGCAGAAATAGATATCACTTACAGTTGGGTAGCAATTCTTTACTATGCTTCCCAAACTCAGCCTCAAGTAAAACAAAAGGAGTCGAGCACCAAGCCACGTAGCCCCTGAAGTCGCTCTCACCTGGAACATTATTAGATAACAAGCAAATGAGGAGATCACAGACGAAATTACTGCTTACTGTGTATTTCAGGCTGAACAGTACTCAGAGAGAGCTTGGAGGACATGTGAAAGGTGTGCAAGGAACATGGTTTTCAGAAAAACTCCCATTGTGCCATTACTCCTAATATTGAAGCAGATTGATAAGGTGCTTGTGTGTTCGTGTACATGTCCATTGCTACTGATACAGAGAATGCACAAACTTCACAGCATCCAATGATCATTTTGGACCCCAAATCATGTGAGCATCTTCCAGTTATTGTTCTACTAAACTCCTATCCAAATAACACACAATATGGATAATTTATTCAAGTGGATAGACAATGTGGACAGCCTCAGGATGACATTCTATTTGATAGACAAATAGGCTGTACAACATGATGGTGAAACACAGCCAAACAAGATTGAAAATGGTGAGATTAATCAATGAACACTTCATAAACAGCTCAATTGATCAAGATGGCACTTTTTAAGAGCGAAAAAAAGAAATAAAAGACAACTGTGATATGTGTTACGAGTCAAGGATGACATTTGCATAAATCTTTATTTTAAACTCACTTTGGTGAATTGCGGAGAAGTATATGCTGGAATAATATCCCCAGAACTATTGATAAGGACAATAGACTGGGCTAAAGCACGCCAAAAGTAGGCGACAAGAGCTACAATATAGCCTGGAGATAGAGAGCAATAACAATTAGCGAGTATTGAAAAGCAGCAACATATATGAGCTTTTAGAAGTAAACAGTGAAATTAGACATGAAGGCAAGAGATTAGAACATGTAACATACCACCAATAGAGTTTCCCATGAGATGCACTGGTTCACCAACAACTTCAATTATAAAATCTCTCACCAATTCAGCCCACATAAGTTCAGTGTAGACAACATTTGGTTTCTCTGATTTGCCAAATCCTAGGATCGTGACAGCCCAGACTCGGTTCCCATCATTAGATATACTACTTATATTGTCACGAAAGTGCTCCAAAAATGCACCAAAACCATGAACGAGAAGAACAGCAGGGCCTCTATTGCCAACAATGGTATACTGAAATTACATTAAAAAAAAAACTCTTCAGCAAAAATTACAAAAATCCTTTACTAATCTTGGCTAACATATTTTCCAGTATAAAATGCATAAAATGAACTGCTATCAGCAGGAAGATATTCAAAGAAAAGCAATTAAATGTATAGATCAGTTTTCAGCTGCAAACCTGAATTAGATAACCATTCCATCTCCATATCCGAATAGTATATGCTCCTCCATCTCTTAATTGACTTTTTAAAAGCAGAAGCCAATACCACTGCACAAAATTTCACTAGAATCCATCAAAAGCTTATCTAAATCAAACAAGCTATTCCAAAACTGGGAAAAAGAAAGAAAGAAAGTCAAAGTAGATAATATAGAATGCACATCTAGAAAACAATTAATGACATGGGCATAGTAGATCTAAATCAGCCTACCTCCATTGAGCACACTGTGTCAGCTGAAGCAGAAACTGTGGCAGTTGAATATCCAAAGGGTGATAGAAACCCAGCATTCCGTTCTTTCTCGTATTTAATTGATTCATAATAAACTCTCCTTCTAGATATGATACCAAGACAAAGGGCAGGGCCAAAGAGCGCAAAAAATGAAGCTCCATCACGAATTTCAGCAGTTCGCAATTTCTCATGTACCCTGGCATCAAATCAAGTCAAATGTTTTTTGAAGTTTCAAATCAGAAACAACAAATGTAACACATTTTACAGAACATAACAAGTAAAAGGTGAACAGGGCTCTACATTAAGGCTATTCAGTTAGCATTTGTAATTTCTTAAATAGATAAACAAACTCAAATACGGAGCATAACTTCCTAAATCATTGTTCATAAATTAATGATGCACATTATCAGCACATACTCTTGCCAGTCATCCCGAGCAGTTCCCTCCAAATATCTCAAGTATGCAGCCAATGCATTAAGCACACTGTTTGTCCCGCCACCCACAACATTTTGCTTTTGTGTAACAAAAACAGATTTATCCAGTCTCTTCCTCTTGGTATGCTTGAAATTTGAATTATTCAAACTTACTTTCCCTGACTTTGATAATTGCTTCTGCAATATGGTTTCAACTGACATCTCCTTGAGCAAAGCCCAACTTTCATTCAATTTGGAAGGACTTTCATTCACAAACTTCTTCAAGTTATCCAAAGTGGGTAGCAAACCTGATCCACTGTTTAGTCATCATCTCCCCTTACTTTAATCACAATTGTAAATCAAATACTTCTACAAAAAAACCACTCTTCCATTTTTTGAACAAAGAAACTTACCCCAGTCCAGTTCCATTTCTGCACTAGGCAATCTTGATGACAGAAGAGGTGAAGTTACAGCCAATTGAAGCTTCTCAAACTCATCGTACGAAGCAGGTAAGTTCTTCAGATTCTACAAACAAAGAAAACCGACAATAAAACACAATCTCGAATGAAAACATCACTTAACCAATGACAAAGATGACTACCTTAATATCATAAAAAGGAGTCTGCCACAACACAATCTCCGGACTCCTATCAAACGAAGGCATCCTCACTAATGTCTCTTCCACAACATGTATTATCTCCCGCAAGTGATACTCCACCTCCACTTCCGCAAACACATTGGCAGCTTTCACCTGTTCCAACAATCGTACTCTATAAATCAACAAAATAACCAAATGGGCTCTCGGTTTTAGCTCAAAGTGCCTAAATTACAACTATAAATCATAACATCTACAGAGCAAGCACAAAATGTAGTAACAACTATTACAACAACCAAACTACCTACCTCTAGTACAAGCTCTTTTATCACATTTTCTGCATTCCCAAACCTGATCATCAAATTAGACCCTTGCTTCTTTAGTGACTTTCTTAAATCTTCCAACGCAAAAAGAACCAGTTCTAGCTTCTCATCATTGTAACCTGCGCAACATTACCACCAAAATACATATATAATACTTAATTTAAATCAACACACATGCACACAAAATTCTAACCGACAAGTAGCTTTTACTGTCCTCAGACGACGAGTCACGATTTTTTTTTTTCCGGAATTCCGATTTTCATTTGCTGAGAAATAAAAGGCACGGACTCGGAAAAGAGGCAGCAAATTGAAAGAGAGGAAAGATGACAAAACGACGACGTACGGGAGAGAATACGGTGATCGAAAACATAAAGAGGGAGTAAAGCAGGAAACTTGGAAGCTTGTAGAAGGCCAGGGTGGTCATCGAGACGAAGATCCTGCTTGAACCAGAGAATCGCAGGCGAGGTGGCGTTGCTTGTTTTAGAAACAGAGAGAGAGCAGCTGAAGCATCGGTTTCTGCGGGAAGTGATCGCGTGAGACGGCGAAGAGAGGGAGAGGTAGAAGAAAGAGCGAGGGAGAGAAAGGATAGACATGAGGAGGAGGAGGGAAAAGGTCCCTAAAGTAATGGATGGGGTGGAAGTTTAAGGCGACATGGGAGAGGAGAGAACGAGGAGTTGTGGAGTTGAGAAATTGGGGATTTCTTTATTTTTTTGGCTGAGGAGAGGAGCGTGCCACGAGATTGGGAATGCTGCTCTTTTTTTTCTTGTCTGGTTTTGTGGGCGGGAATTTCTAGGTGAATTTATTATTAATTTATATCCAGTTTATTTTTAAAACCGGATTAATAAAAAAAAAAAACCTTCAATTTTTTTGTGGCTGGTATTGTGTTTTTATTCGATCACAGAAAAACATTTTTAATTAGTTAAATATTTTTAATTTTTTGTGTTATATCTCGTATATAATATTTGCTCAAATAATCTATCTTTTTATTTTTAAAAACCTAATTTTTATTTATTTTCCATAAAAAATCCGTCTCATGATAGTTTTAATAAAAAAATTAAATCTATATTCTTAAAAGTGTCATAAAAAATTTCTCTCTTAAATCTATTTTTTTTAATTGCAACAATAAAAATTATTATAAATCTAACTTGAATTGAGTTTCGATTACGCAACTAAATTCTAGAACTTGATAATTAATTAGCAATTTAATTAAAACTTTATTAAATTTTATTTAAATTTAATCAATGAATTTTTTATTTAAAAAACTGATAATGTGTTATCTTGATAAATCCAAATTGGCTCGATAAATTGATAATCTAAGCTATTTTCCAGGTGAAATCTCGACCTAGGCGTGGTACGATACTGCTTCTAAAAATGGGACAAGATTGTATAATTGAGTTTCTAAGTGGCTCTATTGTTATTGACTATCAGGCGATAAATCGTACCTTGCTGGCTGTGATTTCCACGTAGTTGTTGACTATCTATGGGACAAGATTGTATAATTGAGTTTCTACTTGGCTCTATTATTATTGACTATCGGGCGATAACTCGTACCTTGCTGACTGTGATTTCCACGTAGTTGTTGACTATCATGTTAAATCTTGTGTTTTTCATCGCTTGATTTTGAAAAAACAAAAACAAAGAGGGAGAGGAAAAGAAAACTCATGGTATAATTGGGGGAGGCCAGTACAATTTTCAAGTTTACAGGGGAGGCAAATTACATGACCAAAAAGCAAAAAGGCCGTCAAAACAGCAAAACAGATATCATCGTTAACCAACAAAACTGAAAATGGCGCTACAAATCCACTCACCCTCATCTTCTTCTCTCTTCAAAAAACCTTCTCATCTTCTCCTTCTCTCAACATTGACAAAACCCACCAAACTCAAAGTCATAGCCCAAACCTCTACAAATAATCCAACCCCACCGGAGAAAAAACCCTCCACAGTCTCACCTGGTCAAGGGTTTGGCTCGCAATCAGCAGCAGCAGCTACTACAAGCAAGACAACCAGTGGAAGAGAGAGTAAAAATAAACCAAAGGGTAATAGAAGAGAGAGAGCATCAATAATTAGAAGGACTCCAGCTGAGAAACCAGCTTTTATAAGCCAAGAAAACGAGGTTAAAGTTAAAGAACAGGGTAGAAATGAGAGTGCCTTTGTTCTAGCTTGGTTAGGACTTGGTGGGATCATTCTTGTTGAAGGCATTCTGCTTGCTTCTTCAGGTATGTCAGAATTTATGGGATTTTTCTTCTTCTTTTTTCTTTTTTTATGGAGTTTGGTTATATTTGGATGAATTGAAAGAAGCTAGAAATGTCAAAATTTGGTTAAAATCTTGGAGAATTTCGAGATTAGATTGAGTTTTTTGAATTGGGTTTAATTAATTAAAGTCCCTGATTTGAAAATTTTCTGAAAGCAAAAGTGTTTTTTAGATTTTAATTTGGATACTGACCTTCTTTGATTCATTACTGTTAGAAAAAAATTTGTTGAAATTACTGATTATCTACTGGCATGGCCAGTTTTCTCAAAGTCAAATTGCTTTGCTAATTTGTTAGCAATTTCTATTTAATTATAGATAGTGTATAATCATCCGTATTTAGTATTGGTACTTTTTTTATGTTCAATGTTTATGATTGGTGTTGTGTCTCCTCATGGCTATTATTACTGTGAACGAATTTAGTTTCATCACAAGAAAAATGATGATGTTGTTCTTACATTCTTAAACTTTGCCAAACCATGGGTTGATTAGCAATATATTTCATTGAAAGAATAAAATAAAGTATCCAATAGCCTAATTTTAGCTGCCTGATATGTTTAGCAGTGAATATGACTTCAGCATAGCTAGTTCATAACCGAACGATTATGCTAGTCCTCCATAAGAGGGTATCTATGCAGTTAATGGAATTTATTTCTTTCACAGAGGAGCTTGTTTTGCTACTATGTTGATGCAATTTCCTTTGTTTTATTCTCTCCTTTTTCACTTGGAAATTATTCAACGTCTAGGAAACGGTGCAATGCGTCCTAAGACTCCCCTTAGCCTGACTGGATGCTTTAGGAAAGTGGTGTCAATTTAAAAAACAACCAAAAAGAAGGCATAATGCCTCCTAGCATTAACATGGTTATCTAAAGCTTGTCCCTATTGTAAAGAAAATGAGGCAAATGATTCTACTTTGTTTTTATAGTTATTAATGATATTGTATATGAATACTGACCTCTTAGCTCCTATAAAATAAAAAAATAACTTGGCATTTTCCTTCAACAGGCTTCCTGCCAGAAGAATGGGATAAATTTTTTGTGAAGTATCTATACCCATCTTTCACGCCTACAGTTGGCTTGTTTGTCGCTGGAACTGTTGCGTATGGAGTTTTGAAGTACCTGCAGAATGAGAATCTTAAAGACCAAAAATGATTTTGTGAATACAAACTAATCTCCATATTGTATGAGGAGCAATCTACCTATTATGGGTGATTGTTATATGTTGTTTCTTTAGGCTGTATTTTGATGTATTTTAATGAGTTGATGAAGATACATCGAATAAGATAAAATCTTATCTTTCTGCAAAGGAATGATAGCCACCTGCAGTAGATTATCTGAGTTCTGCTGCATGTCGTATTCTTCTGCTCATCATACTGTCTAGCGTTCGGCTTCTGTGATCTAGATAACAGGGTGAGGTGCAATCAGTTATTGCTCTCTCTGTGTAAGTTAAGTTGAAATTTGAGACTGAGTTATTTGAATGATTGGCAAGTTTTCTCTTCCTTGGACCAGATTTTTTGCTTGAACTTTCTAAAGCCATGATAGTCTAATGTGAAATTTAAATGTCATTTCCCTGTGGTGGTGCTGCCAGCATTGTGAATTAATGCGTGCAGTTCCATGTTCAAAGCTCGAGAGTTGGAATCCATCCTTTGATGTGCTGGTTTCATTTGGACCTGCCTCTGATCGATAGTTTTCTCCAAACAAGTAGGGTAAATATTAAGAATATTATCAGTATATAATATATTGATTCTTTATAACCCATTCTGACTGAGGGGTCTCAGCATAACAAGATATCGGAATGGCGGTCATACAAATTAGAAAACCAAAATGTGGCATAACTTCAGAAATAGGCACTGTCAATTGTTGCCATCTTGGACATAAGGTTTCTGACAAGAACAACTCACATGACCTATTCATGATGCATACCTAATGAGATGGTCTTGTGATTCATGAGCAATAAAAATTTGTTCTTTTGAGGATTAAAAATTTTGTTCTTAATGAATAAATATTGAAGTTCTTTTGACATGAACAACTCACTGTCAATTTTGTTCCTTTGAAGATAGAAAGGCTACTTGTTACTGATCTGGCTGTTGAAAACTGCAGTGCCAAATTTCTTCTATTTAAACTTAATTAAACACTACTGATTGTGTGATTGTGTGAGTACTGCTTCTTATGTTATGATGTCAGATTTGGTTGATTTCTAGAATTTCTTAATAGATTTACTGTCTTCTGTTACCATCACTTTTTGTAAGGTATTGCAGCACTCGCTAGCTTATTTTTGCTTAGTGGATTAAGGAAAATAGCAAATCTTGCACCAAACACTAAAGATGGCAGGAACACTAGTAATTGGTGAGCTGTGGTCTTAATTTGTCTACTTCACACTTCAAGGGATTTTCAAGTCATCTGTTTTTGGAATTAGAACGACTTGAGTTATTATTGGTTACTAGTGCAGGGATTGAACGAAACTTGATAAGGTGGTATTTCTTAACAATTTTATGGATGATGCAGTGGTATACCGGTGTCGTTTATAAAACTATTTCTTTCGATTTGATTTTTGTGCCTACTTTTAAATCTGTTTCTTGCAAATATTTCTCGATGAATATGAACACTTCAGTGATCTTCTTTCTTCTTTTTCCTCGAGGCAAGGGCATAGAAGATACTAGACCAGATAGTTTTGTAGTTTCTGAGACGCACGATGCTCTTGATTCCCCCACTGTCGTTTTGCAAAAGTACCTCAACTCGCATTTTGCCTTGTTTGTTGGTTGAATCTGCCACTATCAAGTATAAGCAACTGTCTTGAAGTGTCTTTCTAGTAAACATCACCTGTTTGCAGACTGCAGAAGTTGTAGAACATCATACTGACACCTTATTGACGTTGATCTCGTGGAGGGTTGTACTTTTGCCACCAGGTATGAGCATCAATTTGGCAGTGAGGTTAGTATTGAATGATGTATACTCTATGTTAAATAGTAACTAGCTAATGATTGATTAGACTTGAAATTCAAGTAATGAGATCATTCTTCCATATTTAAGTACTATAAAGGCAGAATGCAAAAATTTTCAGAACTGTAATCGTTCAATGAAGTTTCCAGACAGTTATGTAGTCTCATAAATGTTTATTGTGCAATACTAGCTGTCATGATGGATGGTTTTGTTACCAAGAATCCCCCCCCCCCTTTGGGTGTTGTATTGAGACACTTGCTTGTACATGCGCATGCAATTCATAGATGGCAGTACAGTATTTTCTGCTCAAAATTACTAATTGATTGCAAAACAGTGATTTTCACCATTAGATGTCAATTGTGGGTTTCACACTTTGTCCTCCATATTTATCTAGGTGTATCTGTGCGTGTCCCTTCTTGTTCTTGATATGCCATCAAGGAAACAACGTTGTAAGGTTTCAATTCTAGCTAATAGAGTAGTTTGTTCATGTTCAGTGAAGATCAATGAGTATATAGAAGGGAAAAGATTAATTGAAGTTGCAGGCAATTGTAGATGCTCTTAAGAAAGGTGAGATTTATGAGTTGGGAATTCAATGTTATGATTATATTGGCATATACAGTCTACGAAGTGGGGCTAATAATATCCTTGCAGTGTGCTCATGATTGAAGAGTATGTGCATTTGCATATGCTGCATGATGACCCTATCTTGTTTACCTCGGTGCTCCGGGGATTGTTGTAGTTGGTATAGCTGGACCATTATGTATCCCCACAGCTCTATACTTGTTAATCGAAGATCATGCATTTGGTGTCCCTCGAGAAGATCTCAGGGTCATCGTCAATGCGTCGCCGAATCACTAGTTCCCCCCATGTTAGGTTGGTTGCCATTAATGTGCAACAACCATTTGCTATTGCACCAACCATGTGTACTCATCCAAGATGTCAAAGGTTGGCAGTCACCATTGTTGAAGAAGAGTTGGAGTTGGCAGCCACCTTTGTTGAAGAAAAGCCTCCATGAATGCCTATAAATAGAGGCATATGCAAGAGAGCAAAATGAGTGAAGAGAATTATGAAAATGTGAAGAGAGTAGAGAGGAAGAGAGAGTTGCAATGGCAGCAGCTGCAAGTGCAGCAAAGAGAGTTGAGAGTTGAGTATGAGAGGGTGTAATCCTCCTCCTCCATGTATTTGTTTTGTATTATTTCTCTATCTCTAAATATATTGACTTCTCCCGTGGATGTAGGCGGTTTTGCCGAACCACGTTAAATATTGTGTCAGTGTGTTTGGCTCTCCTATGAGCAAGTATCAGAACATCACCGGTCGAAATTCTCAAGACCCCGCATATCAGTTGGTTTCAGATTTTCAATCCATTCATTGTATGTTCTCTTTGTGTCACTTCTTAAACAAAGTTGCGTGAAAATTAGATGACATGATCCTCAGAGGTCCCCCGCTCTTCTAATTATTGCTTTCTCTGCCTTTGCACCTCCTTTCTTTTTAATGTTCTAATCAATCTGCACCAGAGTTCTTTATGGCTTTTCTCCATTTCTTTTCCCTTCTTTTAATAGTTTGTTTAGAAGTTAATGCATTGAAATCAAAAGAGCTGGACTATGATATGGACAATCTTCAAGGAATTTGTTTCTTTTTCTCTTTTCCTTTTCTTCTTATCATCATTTATTCCTTTATGGTGATATTGATAATGAAATGCTTGCTTTTAGCTAATTTTACAGCTTGTAGAGAAAGCGAGAGGTGTTTGCTACAAGCTTTGCCCTCAATCTCAAGATTTAACTGGCAGCTAGCTTCTGTAAACATCATTGCCCTCTTTCTGGTGCTGTTAAGAATACAGCTAAAGTCCATAGCAAAGTTACCACAGCATGATGATAAACTCGTACGCAGTGTAGTTAGCTCTACGTTTTCGTAAGGACAAGGTTGGTTGATAGGTAATTTAAACACAGCACAACATCGCCCTGTCTAGATAGTCAAACCAGACCAATCCTAGGTCGGGTTTCAAAAAAAATTAATTCATGGTTGATTTGGTAGACTCGGTAGCTCAACCATGACCCGATTACAATAGTTAAAATCTCATTTGATTTTTAATCATTCTAATGGACTAGGGTTAATCCACACGCGGGATTTAACGACTTTGCTAGCAAGAGAGCATAAATAGGTTTCAGGATTCTTTGCAGCGGGCTGACTTTTTGGTAAATAGATTAAGTTCTCGTAGGTAGAGGAAGACAGAGGGCATGACTTGAGTTCTCGTAGGTCAAAGATGTGCAGACGCGGCTACCACTTTTCCACCGCTGTCTGAGTGCTGCTACTCATGACTATCTCCATCACTTGCTAATCAAGTTTCAAGAATCTGATTAGTATATAATTTTCTTCTGATAATCATGATTAAGATAATGCAATGCTAAATATTTTACTCTTCTTTTGTTCTCTAGTGTGACTTCATCGAACCTTACCTACTCTAAGGAGTTCCAACCTTCCTCCCTAAGTCAAAAGTATTTGTTTTTATTTCATTTGAAAGAGAAAAGGATTTGTTTTTTGATGCCCACTTGATACCACAGCCAGCTGGTTCCCAAAATTTATCTTATCGCTGCTTAGTCTATCTAATTAAAAAGAAGGTGGATGGAACATATAGGAATATTAGGCCCCAGGTCTAGACTATAGAGTGGTTAACTAAATACTGTTGCCTATTTAGGATCTCTTTCTAGGTTTCCATCCTTCGAATGGATAGCTATGAAAAATAGTGTAAATATATATATTTATGTCTAAGGAAAGAAACATTTTACAATAATGTAATACACTTTCATATGAACCTTGCTATTCCACTCAAATAATGATTTTGTGAGAAATATATAGCTTAACTAGTTAAATTTTAATTTATTCATTGTATATTATCAATTTAAGTATTATAATTTTAAAATTTATATAATTATTAATTTTAGAGTTTTGATAGATGAATAAAGTGTATGTAAACTAATTGAGATACCAACTATTAAAAAAAAATCAGTCGAATTTCCAACCAACGTAAATGGTAATTGCTGCCCTCTAGCATATCTGTAGACTCTCCATGGCTACATGAAGATGCTAGAGCCACCAGGACATGCAACTCCCAGCAAGTTGATTTGCCAAGTTTTTAGGTTTCCACTTCGTCACTCCCAAGACAACCTGCGCACCTATGGTATCAGCTAAAGCCACTAAGCTCAGCCTATCTCAAGGACCCCCCCTGTCAGTATCTTTTTCAAGACCTGGCCAAGAAAACATTGTTGGGACTTGAGCTGCGAGCCTTTGATATGATGCACGGTACCATATTTTCCGTCTCCCAACGACAGCTTCTTTTCTTTGAAAGGTTGCACCCCTCCTCCCGCTCAATCCACAGGAAACATGGAAGCAGCAGCAGCAGCTCTATTGTCTCTGCTACACGTTATTACTCTTTGTATCAGCTGCGATTTTCACTGAGAGGGTTTGATTTTGAGTTTTTATGTGTGTATGATTGCCATTTAAAAATATCTGGCTTGAACAAAAATATTAAATTATTATTTCCTTATGGACCAACCGTCCATTAACTAGTCTATACTAACATATTAAAAATATTATCGATGCTATTAAATTACATAGAATAACATGTGAGGAATTATAAGGAAAACTTACTCTTGTTTTTTAGAATGCAATGGCTTTGTTTTGGGGCTTCTTTTTAAGAGTGTGTTTCTCTTAAAAAATTATTAAATTAATTTTTTAAATATGTTTTAATAATTTTAATGTATCAATATAA
Organism: Populus euphratica; assembly: GCF_000495115.2. NCBI lineage: Eukaryota > Viridiplantae > Streptophyta > Magnoliopsida > Malpighiales > Salicaceae > Populus > Populus euphratica. The sequence continues at coordinate 705,183 of NW_011499946.1, read as the reverse complement.
AAAATAAAATAAAAATAATTTTAAAATAGAAACACACCACAATACAAAGGATACACACCATCTATAAACCTTTGATGCCCCAATCCATTGCTCTTCTTAGAATAAAAATGTTTTAGAAAAAATATTACAATACCTTTCATGATCCGAAAAACTACAAATTTTACTTAGAATTCGTAAAAACTGATTTCTGTAGTTTTAGAACACAACCGCCATGTTAATTAACAACATGAGGCAAAAAAAGGACAAATTGTTTGGAGACTTGAGTGCTGCAAGGAAGTGCAGGGAACAGCCATGGCGAAAATGATGTCACCTTTCGTCTTGAAATCTCTGTTTGTCGGCCCCCACCATCCTTTTCAAGGAGGGTGTGTTTGTTTTTATATGTTAAAAGTATTTTAAAATAAATTTAAAATTTTTTTATTAATTTCAAATTAATATATTTTTAAATCATTTTAATGTAGTGATACTAAAAATAATTTTTAAAAAATAAAAAAATATTATTATATATTTTGATATGAAAAATTATTTAAAAAATAATAGCAAACAGCTTGCCCATTCCTTCAAAATTTATTTATTTATTTCAATTTTAATTGAAAGCACAGAAGCTTAGTGTTTACCATCCTACAATGCTTCAATTTCTAGGCAACAGTTCGCGTAAGTCCTTCCCTACCAAGGAGCTGCAAGATTTAAGGATTTTGATTTTACAATTTAGGACTCTGGACGGGGAATGGGGATGAATAACACATCGAGATTTTGAACGGCAGCGTTTCGTTTTTTTCTTTTTTATTCGATGATTGATCCGACCATGTTTATGTCAAATTTTATATCGAATTTAATTCTAGATTTTATATTGGATTTAATTAGACAACTTGGGACACTAGAAATTAACTATGTCAAATTAATTCTCTCGTCTCAAATCAATTCAACTCAGCTTAACTACTTTGCCTGAATATAATCTAAATTCTAGGTTTTATTAATTAATATTAAAATAATATTTTATTTATTTTTTAAAATTTAATTTTTATACCCATACATTAAAATATCAAAAAATTAATTAAAAACTAAAAAAATTAAAAATTAAAAATTTTCAAACAGGATGACAAGCGTGCTAAATAGGGCCATATATATATAAAGGGCTCATGCGACAATTTAAAAAGCGGTTAAAAACATTCGCTAAACCGTTGATCACCGGTAAGGATGATAAAAATATCTCCAGCCAGGCTGCTACCTATTTTTAAGGTGGGAAGAAGACAAGAAGGTGGTATACAAAAATAGTATAATAGGAATTATTACAAATTTTAACAACCTTAACTACCTTAATTAACATAGGCATTAATTACCAACCTCCCAAACCCAAAATTCAAAAACCAACAAACGGTAAAAAAAAAAAAGCATTGAAAACCAAAATTAAAAAAAAACAAAATCAAAATAGGAAAATGAATACCGCTACTGATCAAGGGCATTAGGGCCAGTACAATAACTGACCACATGGTTCCAAACCCACTGAACTAAAAACTTCCGCCGGATCCCGTTCATATTATACGTGGCACCATCGTGGTCCGTCAGCATTTGTCCAGTATAGGACCCACCACCCCCAGTTCCATAAATACCCTCACACAAATCGGCTATCTCCACAGGAGCACTCGGATCCTGTCCTGCATACCAAGCATTCACCAATGGATTTGTTGCCAATTCAGCAATCTCATGAGCAATCACACTGATCATTCCTTCAACGCCCACGTCACCGTTAGGTGATTTTAGTGCCTTCCACCCTGGCCTGAACTCCGGCACAGCAAAAGGATAAGCACACACACCAGGGCACTGTTTTGCACTGTTACCAACCCAGGCATAAGGCAAGGTGTACCCTACAATTGAAGGGAACGTAAAATAATGAAACCCACAAACCTGCCCACAAAAATCCTGGACGTACACGTCATCAGAAGTCAACAGAAGATACAGCCCATTTCTTGGATTGATAGGCAGCGGCTTAGTTCTGGCTGTCACAGCACTCCTGATCACCGACTGTATAGACAACCTTGTTAACGACTTCCCATGAGAATAAAACCTGTCGTTTTTTTCCTGTCCTAAGTGGACAGTACGGGAGATGTTGGCTCCAGTTTGGTCAGTGTAGAGTTGCACAGTTCTCCACCAACCAGCAACTGATGGATGCCGTGCATGGACAGCTGAGATTGAGTTGATGAACCCTCGAATGATTTTTTTCTGGGATTTTTGCCATCTACCGTACCAAATTGTGTGGACCGTTATGTTCCCAGTTAGTACCGGGCCCATGTGGTAACGTAAGTGAACAAATTCTGATGACCCTTCAAATTTTTTGGAGGAATCATAGAGGAGGTCTGAGCTGTTGGGGTTTAGGTGCGGCCATGGACGCCAGCAAGCGATGGGGGTGATGGCAAAGAGTAGGGTAAGTATGGTGGCGGTGAGGAACACTGAAGTACGAGATGTACTTGGTGCCATTGTAGAGGAAGAAGGGATGAACTACGAAGGGTAGGTTATATTACAAGGGCGTGGTGTTGGAGGAGAGGCAGATTGGAGCACGAGGTGATTTTTGTGCTTATATAGAGGAAGGGGGGGAACGGGAGGGAGGGCTTTCGCTGTAAGAATGATCAAAAATTACAAAGGATGGCATTGATTTGCGGTAATGGAAGACAGGTGGGTTCTTAAAAGTGAAGTGGGAGGAAGTGGAGCCTGCAGGTCAGGGATGGGTGGGGACATCATGTGATCATGATGGTGATCGTCATCTGATCTTATATTATCTCATCAAACACTTTGTGTTTCTGATTGCGCGGGAAAATTGTGGTGAGGGGCATTTTGGGGAATTGATAGATTATTGTACGGACATGGTGGACGGTGAGGATTCTAAATTCCATCTCTGGAAAGAATATTTTCAAGAAGAATTATACGTCTTCCCACACAACGAAAATTCAGAGTTCTAACAGGCATGATTGATAGCGTTTTTGTGTTCCCGTTTTTAAAAAAAAATTAAAATAATTTTGGTGTTTACAAGGAAGTAGTTTTTATTTTTAGTCATGTTTTAAAAATGCATTTCACATAAAAAAAACATCAATCGTATATAATTTTCATTGTTGTTTAATAATTTTGATATTAATATTAAAAAATTATTTTAATATATTTTTAAATAAAAATATTTTATACCATAATATCAAACATATTAAATCTATGGTATCACTCATATTATAATTTTTTATTCTATATATTTTTTATTTATTTATTAGCTAAAATTAATATTGTTTTATGTACCTGGTAATTTTTTATAATGAAATGATTTTTTGGGTTTAAAATAAATGAATAAAATGATGATTTCAAATTTGAATATGGTGAGAAATAAATAAATTATAATGATTGTATAGTTTCTTAGTTATTGCTGTGTCATCTAGAAGAATTATGTGACATTTTTTTTTTCCTTTTAAATTGAGATTCAACCATGACAGCTAATAGTGTGGAGTGAAGGCATGTTTGGAAAATTAATCTACTTGCTGGAGGCAATTTATGTTCTACCTATCTCATTTATATTACTTGATGTGGGTTTTGAAGCTCATTGATCATGATAGTTGGAAAAACTTGCACATCATCGACAAAGAACCCACAATCTCCTCTCTGTTTTTTAGTAGGAAAAATAATAGGAGTGAGAAAAAATAAAAAATAATTAAATAGAAAAAAATAATTGTAAAACAGAATTGTAAAAAAAATCAATTAGAGTATTTAAAAAACAAACAAGTTCAGTTTGGTATCAATATAATAAACTCAAAATTAAAAAAAATCTAACTAAACTGAAACCAAACCCATTAAAAATTATAAAAATAAAAAAACTCAAAAAATAATATAATTTTTTTATTTTTAATATAAAATATCCAAACAAAAAATGAGTCAGTTGAGTTTTGGTTTTTTCTTAAAATAACTTAGCCAAATAAAATTAATTTAGTTATTTTTTAGATAAAAATCAAACCAAAACAAAAGTGATCACCCTTGAAAATAACATGAATTAAATCTTATAATATATATTATAATAAAATTCACCTCCAAGTCTGTTCCAAGCAAGGAATATATATTGAATTATAACACAGGAGAGATGGATCAAGTGATTAGGGGGTATATTTCTTTTTCTCGTAAAAATAATCAATGATGCAAGAATTATAATTTTAACAAACTCACTAATTAATATTTAAATAAATAACTCCTAGCCAAGCTGTAAAAAAGTAATTAAAATAGTTGAATAAAATGGCTAATCAAGAAGAGGCTAGGAGGCTCCGTTAAACAGAGAATCTTTGGAACTGGTCCGTGTTGCCGGACCAAATGGCGCCGTAAGCTGATTTACGGTAATAACCTTCCTGTCCTTTTGTACTGTAAGAATGGTGACAAGGATGGGACCCTAGTGCTGTCCTCTTGTTTCCGGACAATCCTTAAAATGAGGGCATTCTTTGCATATTCAATTTTTCTTTTGGATTTTTTATTTTTTTGTGCTCTAATTTTTTAATTTTTTTTATTAATATGAATATTCAGTTTATATGTGTTTTAATTAATTTTGTATATTTTAAAATTAATAATTATATAATTTTTTAATGAATTTAAATTTTATAAAATTTAAATTGATAACTTTTAAAAAATAAATTTAATATTTGGTGAGTTGAGTTAAAAAGAATCTTTAGTATTTATTTTTTCAATTTTTATACACAAATGTGCAACACTATTGCTCTGTAACTCGTGCCAGTTTAGAAAAATTGTTTTTTTTTGGATTTTAATATTATAGATCTAATTTATTTGTATTGTAACCTTCCGAAATTGAAATAATATAATTCATTGTTATGTCTAGTTAAATAGTAAATATAATTAAGGTTTTGTAGTCGATGTACAGTACACTCAAGTAAGGTTATTTTTCATATGATGTCATAGATCTTAAAGGTGTTATTAAAAATAAGCACATTGATGTTTATTTTAATGACTTTATATTCATGAATATTAGCTTGTAATACATTTTTTTATTGATCCATGTCTAGAGATAAGTAGGTGTTTATGTTAATGAGAAACTCTTCATTGCTATTAATTTTTATCAAGTAAAATAAAAATAATAAAATTTGAATATATAATCATTTAGCTAATAAAATTTTAATATTATATTAATGAATTATTTCAATTAAAAAAATTAAATTATTATGCGAGACTTTAATATATAATTTATATTACCATGTAAGATACTATTTGAAATAAAAGTTTTTTAAGATTAAAATTTACATAGATTGATACTATATCATACTTAAATTTTTTATTAATTAGAATATGAGTAATAAGATATAAACTCAAGACAGTTATCAAAGTTTTGATAACTCATAAAATAATAATTTAAATTATTAAATAAAATTTTAAAAATAATTTTATATTATTTTTTAACAACCAGCATAAAATACAAAAAAAAATTAAAAAAATCATTATATTTTTCATAAATAGTTGTGAGTAACCGGGTGTTAAATTATAGCCAAACATAAAAAAATTAATATTTTATTTTTTATACTTGTTTGGTATTAATGTTGAATATTTTTTTATTTAAATTTTATTTTTTAAAAATTATTTTTTATAAGTATTTTTATATTTTTTTAATATGGTAATGTTAAAAATATTTTTAAAAAAATTATGTATTATTTTAATATATTTTAAAACAAAATATATTACAGAAAATCACAAAAACTCCACGAAGACCAACGATGCCAGGCTGTAATAAAAAGAGCACCGCGTGAAGGAAGATTAAAGAAGCGCAAGACTTTTTGGCGTACCATGTAATCATACAAGGACAGGTAGCGTATAAAAATAGGCAAACTTTTGGAAGGAATGTAAGAATGGCAGATGGATACTTCTAATCACGGAGTGAATTGCGCGGCCCTAAATGCTGTATATATCAATGAGATATCAAGACAAGAGGGTGTCAATCGCACAGCTGAGATTGAAAGAGATGTGAGTTTTGTGGGGTCCAAATTTTCAAACCACAAACCTTCACACGTATTCACAGTAGATCCACTGTGTAGTTGTATTTATTTTTTAAAATATTTTTTATTTAAAAATATGTTAAAATAATATTTTTATTATTATTATATTATTATATTCAAATAATTTAAAATATTAAATTAAAATAAAAAAATTTAGATTTTTTTTAAATATTTTTGAAGCACAAAAATAAACAATACCTTACTGGAAAATAAAAAGATGTTGTTTACTCAAAATAAGATAAGTCTTAAAATTTGTGAATTGATAAATTGATAACGAGCTGCTAATTACAGTTACATTTTAAAATGAAAATATATTTATTATTGTAAAAATAAAAAATAGATAAGTATGATATTTAATCTCAACTTTTTCTTTTGATGGTAGCATTTTTTTTATCTATTTTAAAGGTCACTATTTCTAACTAGGAATATATATTTTTATTTTATAAAATAAAATTTATTTATATAAAACATAAAAAAAACTTATAGAAAAAATAGAATAATCTCTTTAGATACATACAAAACAATCAAAAAAAATAATTAACATTTAAAAGAGATTAAACAATCAGTACAAGAAAACAAAGAGAATGAATAACGATAGAGTAGATACTAAAGAGATCTCACTTCCTCATTAATTTATCTTGAACTGTGACCTTTTGACTCTGCTTTATCCTAGTTTTTTGATGGAGCAACTCTATTTTTAATTTTGAATTGGTCAAAATATTCAGAATTTTTTATTTTTCATGGAGGACTAGATCCAGTGATTGGGGGCCAATGACTGATCGATATTGCACACCATTATTTAGCTATTGCAATTCTTTTCCTGCTAACAAGTCACGTGTGTAGGACTAACTGGGGGTATTGGTCATGATATAAAAGATATTTTAGAGTCCTATCATCTTTCTTTGATTGAATGACATGTATTTTCACGTTGCTTGTTTTTTCAATTTAAATATAAATTTTAAAAAATAAAGTTATTTATTAGAAAAAAATTGGTAAAAAAAGAAAAATATTAAGCGTTACTAATCATGGTTGTCACACCTAGACATCGCAGTAACCAATTAAAAATATAATATTCAATGGAAAATGAACGGATATCTGACATCTTATTTTTCTAGAAACAAAGGTCTTATTCAAGAAGTCGTCATCTAATATTATGGTCACTATAAACTCTAATCGGTCAACAGAGATTCTATGATATATGACTGGTTACACAAAAAAAAAGATACTATCACCCCTTAAGCGTCATCCCTAAGACAGATTACATTGTTGGTTTTGTTTAAAATTGTTAAGAATTTGTCCTTCTTTTTTCTTCTTTTTCTATTCTTCCTTTTATGTTCCTGACTCAGGCGCCAGTGAACAATTCCTACCAATATTTCCAACTCTAGCATTGATAAATATCACATAAATTTAAAAAATATGATATTTTTTACTTTGGCGTTAATGAATATTTTCGTAAAAAATAATTTTGAAGAAGAATTTTTCTATGTCATTTTTTTCTTGTTTATCTTTTATTATTATCTTACCTTTTTTAAATGAAAGTTAAAAAAAATGTTGCACGACATATTTACATTTAATAGTAATAGTTCACAGATTAAGCATGTCTACAAAAAAAATAGAAACACAAAGAAAAAAATAAAACAAAGTGAGAGGGGCCTACAAATAAATCAAAAAAAGGCCTCGGATAATTTTGATTTTTTCTATTATTGAAAATGGGTTCATTTAGTCAAATATCAAATTAGAATAGGCATAAAAATTATGGCAAAGACATAAGGGTGTATTTTGCCGAGTACACCCTTAGCAAACATAGTTTGGGTCTGATAGGCCTAAAGCCCAGACCCGACCCATTTTTTTTTTCCTTTTAGGCTGGATCTAGTCCAGTCGTGTGTGGAAGGTTCATGCATGCATGTAATAGTAACCAAATAATTATTCTAGCAAGCAATTAAGGAAACTTACTTAGATGTGCAACTGTTAGAGGCGAAGTCGAGAGAGACTAAGTAATAAAAAAGAGGTTAAAGGGGGCGACAGCTAGTATAGGATTCACCGTCTCTCTTTTTTTTTTTTGTGTTTCTTTCTTTTAGAGTTTCTGGTGATGGCCTCCCTTTGAGATCTTTTCTTTTAGGGTTTCTCTCTAATTCCTTTTTTTTTTTTGCATGCACTGAGGTCTATATTTATAGTAATAAAATCATTTTACGTGTAATAAATAAAGTTTCAATCAAACTCATTCTCTGTTTTTTTTTTAAGTTTGAATTTGAATAAAAATCAAATTTAAAAGTAGATAACTATCATTATCTTGAAAATAATGATTATTTTAAAAATAAGAATTATCTTAAAGATAAGGTTTATCTTGAAGATAAGGATAGAATGAAAAAAAGTATATTATAGTTTTTAGTTTTCACGCAAGTTGACAAATAACATTTTTTATTGAAATAAATTTTTGATCTTTTAATTTTACATCTTAACTTTGTAAAATTAAATTAAAAAGTCAGTGAATCAAAATGTTACGACAATGGTAAGTTAGGTGTGTACATCAAAGCTATTTTAAAAATAGATGGAGAACATATCATTTATCCAATTAATAAAGAAAAATAAAAAAAGATTAATACATGTGAATCTTCATGGTAAATATTTAAAGTTTCAAGAATAAAAATAATATTTCATTCTAAAAAAATGTTTAAGAAACAGAAATAATTTTTTTAAAAAAACACAACAAAGATAAAAAAATAGTAATAAATATGTCAAGTGTACAGTAATAGATATGTCAGAAGAAAAATAAAAAATAAAAAATGTGTTATCAGTACATGCCACAGCAAAAATTACAACAAATCTAATGCTAAATACTAAAATAAAAAATAAATCAAACAAATCTAAACATTTTAATATTAAGTTAATCACTAAAAATTACAACAACTCATCTAAAATTAGATATAAATTACATTAAAAAAAATTAAATCTCCAATCAATTAAAATAAAAAAATAAGATATGACAGGAGAAAATTTTATTTTTTACTGAAGAAAATTATTAAAATCATCCAAAGAGGGTATTTAATTTTAATTGACAAATCAGTGAAGCAGTGAAGAAAAGTCTCCAAACTGTTTAACTTAGGTGAAGAAGAACAGTTTCCTTGACGAGAAGACATGCAGAAATGGCCCACCAGTCATGAAATGCTATCATTGAGGTTAGCAGCTCTAGCTCATGAAAGAAATGCACTCCCACGATGATGGCCACAGGCATCCACGCTTTTCACCGAATTTACACAGTAGCATAAATGAGAACTCTGTACCAGCACCGCAGGCCACAGTCCAAGGACTCGTTGTTTCAGGCATAGAACATTTAAAACCACCAGGATGTTGTGCGGACGGGAAAGAAAGGTCGGTCTCCATGGTCGGCGGGAGACGTCTACTGGAGGGTGTACCCGCTTTAGGCTGTCAGTTTTGTCCTCAAAATATGGATTTGAGGAGGGTTAGCATGACTTTTTTTTTTTATCAGTTTGGCTGTAGCATGATTGATTCTACATATTTTAAAATTAATAATTATTTAAATTTTAAATGGTTATTATATCAGTAATTAAAAACTCGAATTTAAGATTATAAAAAAAATAAACTTTTTAATCCTAAATTCTTATTATTTAACCATTATTTAGATAGCATGACTCTTTTTAAATTGGATAGCTGATTGTTTTTTTTTTTAAATTATTGAAATAATATATATTTTTATTTTTTAAAATTTATTTTTTATATTAACATGTAAAAAATATTAAAAACACCAAGAAAATTAATATGAAGAGAATAAAAAAATATAAAAAATATTTATTTATGTTTTTAAAAGAATATTTACCTTTACAAAAATATAAAATTAATTTTTTTAATATATTTTTTTATGATTTTGACGTGATAATAATTTTTTAATGCAAATATATTTTTAAAAAACACAAAAAAATACTATATATCATAATATCAAACACACACTTGATATTATGGCTCGACAACACTTTCAAATTTATTTTTTTAAAAAAATTATTTTATTATGCTAGTACCAAAAATAAATTTAAAAAATAAAAAATTAATATATTTTTAATTAAAAAATATTTTAAAAACAGCTACTACTATAATTTCGAGAGATATTTTAATAAAAAACACATCATAATTTCATAAAAATGCTATGTTATTTAATTTTTCGAACCTGTAACCGTGAGAGCTATCACACAGTTGAAGTGCAGTACAGGAGTTCCATGGAGATTTGAAGCCATTTAGTCAGTTAATTTGCAGAGGCTTGGCAAGGTGAGGTCGGCTCGACCAACTAATTTTTGGTTACTTTTGTCAGTGTCCTGGGCCCCACATTCAAATGCATAGATGCTGCTGGTGAGCCGATAACTTTCTGGTGGGATTTAAACCGTTTGAAGTCGGTTTTGTCCCTACACACTTGATATTTTTCTAATGCGATCCCTGTAGTATCGTCTTTTTTCTCTTTTGTCGTGTTTGTGTGCTTGCCATGATCACTACAAGAACGAGGTCCCGGTGAAATATATTGTCTTCGATTGATCTTAGGATAATTTTATCAAGTCCTTTTAAAAATGATATTATGTTAAACATGAAAATAAATAAAATTTAGTAAGATAACACTATATCTCATATCTCTAGTAGCAGACAAATGGACCTCTTTATTAATAATCATAGAATTTATGGATGATCTTTTTATATTAAAAAAACACAAAAAGATGAGCTTAATAGGAGGGGGGGAAAACAGTTGAGAGATTACTAACCCTTGTTTGCTACTGTGTTCCAGACCGGAGGTTAAGCAGAATTTTTTTAAAAAAAATTGTTATATTTTTTTATTTTAATGTACTAATATAAAAAAATAATGTGAAAAAATAAAAATAAAATTATTTTAATATATTTTTAAATAAAAAAATATTTTAAAAAACAACTACTATTATATTTTAAAAAAACTCAAAAACATTAATGAGAACATTTTAAGGATAGAGATTGCTTAATTTTAGTATATCATAAATGTAAGAGCCATGAAGTTTTTCTTGGCACAACAAATTATATGATAGTTAAAAAAAAGAAAAAACTATTGAATGCAGAATTAAAGCCTGTCACCTTTCAACCTACCATCCGGTGAGGTAGTCGTAGACACGTAGCTAGCCTTTTTAATGAAAGATGAAAAAATATAATGAGTTCATGAGCTATAACTCTCAGGGAGTCCAGAGAAATGGCAAAGGGCGAGGATAGAGGATATATATTTTTATTTGTTTTTTCATCTTTTAAAAAGGTAAAATCTTACTTTAAAATCATCTCAGATACATGTATAATTTATCTATATTTTTATCATTTAATTAAACATGTTTTTATCTTCTACATGTATATTTTTTTAATCTGTCGCTGAACATTAACTAAATACAATTTTAGTGCATGGTTGATGAAAGCAGTAACTCCTGTTTTAAATTCATTTTTTATACGTGTACCAAGACGGACGGCTGAATCAATATTCCTTAGTTGCAGTCATTGGTATGGTGGTTGGGTAATTATTTGCCATGTTTATGAGCTATGAGGGTGCATATTTAACACAGAGGGGGCAAAATAACGAAGGAAAAAAGAGAAGAGAGAGAGAGTAATTCTTGCTGCCATGAAAATTGAAAGCCGTCATCACGCATTGATTGTTTAATCACTAATTATTGACGTAGCTAACTAGCCCATCATTAATAGACACGTCAATAATTTTCCCTTGCAGGGTCTGTAGAAAATATAGATTTTAACCTTCAATAATTATGAAGATTGGCCTAATGATTAAACAGGTATCTGCTATCTTTATCACCACCAGTATTATAATTTTGGATTACATTGGTCATCGAAATTTAAATTATACGATGATCTAGCATGTAAAATATAATTTAATAAGAAACAAAGATAAAATGTCATCGTTCTCGAAAGTCAAAAGAATCAGATTTAATAATATTATTTTATTTTAATTAAATGATAAAAGATAAAAAAATAAAACCTTTAGTGATGTATTTCTGCTACCAAGTACAATTTAAATGTTAAACGTGGGGGTTAAGGCAGTGCACGCATTTAAAAATGTACAAATCAAAAATCATCATTAAAAAATCCAAATTAACCCATGTTAGCTAAAATTCTAAAAATAAAATGTAATTAGATATATGCTTAGACTAGACACTGTATATATATATATATATATAAGTAATATTTAAATAACATGAACTGTTTTAAATAAATAATAGAAGTAAATAGTTTATTTTATTTTAATAAGATGTTAAAAAATTAGTGAAATATGAGTGGAAGTATAATTGTAATTGTTTTTTAAAGTGTTTTTTATTTTATAATATATTAAAATAATATTTTTTAATTTTTTTAAAAATATTTTTTAGATTAGCAGATTAAAATAATCTAAAATAAAAGTTTTAAAAATACAGACCGACACATGTTTCCAATCACTTATCACCGTACTTCAGGTCACAGAGTTGTTTGTTACAGAATTGTTAATGAGGAGAATTATTGCAAAGCTTCGATGATTTTCTTTTTCTTGACAGCTAAAACGACATTCAATGTAGTCTTCTTTACTGGGAAAAAAAATGATAATTGTGACAGTGTGATTTAACTGCAAATAATGATGCTGCGTGACATGAATTGACAAAAGGGACTGGAATTCTGTGTCTGAAAAGGAACCGAAAGAACACCAAACAAATCGTGGCTTTGAGTCCAGTCAGTGTTCCTGTTCCTGCGTGAGTTATTCAAGGGCCCAAACAAAAACAACCCAGCACACATTGTCTCGTTGATTGAACATGTGTTCGGAGATGCTTGGAATTAGGGGTGTTTTTCCTCTCAGACATTGTGGGCCACCGTGGATGGCGGGTGGTTAGCGGTACATGTCTTGTGTCGTTTTTGTTGAATTCAATTCATCGAAATTTTCACTATATTCCAAATTAATTAAAAAAAAATTATTAGAATTGATATTAATCTGTCTTGACTGTTTGTTTAAAATATCAAGCTTAATAATTGCAACTTTCAAAAATCACGTAGATCTTTTAGAGCGTGCACTTTAAAAAAATAAAAACATGAGTGTTATTATTAGAACTTTAATGTGACATTAGAGTCTAATCACACTTTATTTTATTAGAATTTATATCGTTCATTTCAACTATTTATTTAAAATATCAGACTTGATAATTGAAACTTTTTAAAAATAGTATGCCATTAAAAAAAAAAAAAAACTAGGCATTAGAAGATGGCAATTCATGTCCTGTCCTGTTTTTAGACCACAGCAATCATGTTGCCTTGCTCACCTCATTAGTGGCCCTTCTATTGCGTTAATTTCCTTGCTCTTTCTAGATTGTGGTCTTGTGTTATGGTCATTGCGATTGAATAGTGTTTTTTATTTTTTTAATTGATTTGATGTGTTTATATAAAAAATAAAATTTAAAAATATTATTTTAATATATTTTTAAATAAAAATAACGATTTAATAAGCAATCTCTGCGAAACTTCTAGATATAATTACAATAACTCATTTTCTGTTCTTCAATTTCCACTCACTTGGACAGGGTTTTGTGAAAAGGATCTGTCTTTTTTTTAGATTAACGTGGATGTCCGGGCCAGCTTGCGTGCACCACGACTAATCCCACGGGCCCTGAAGTTAATGACCATGTAAGCCTCCAGTGACCATCATATGAGCAACCAAGGACTCGAACCTGAGACCACAAAGAGAGCAAACCCCTTGATCCCAAGTCTTTACCACTTGACCATCACCTAGATGGTTACCTAAATGGTTGAAAAGGATCCGTCTTTGTTTTGCTGTAAAGTGAAGGTATGTAGTTCGTCAAATAATATTTATTAAATGTCAAAAACCTTGAAAGATTGTGATGCTCATGTTCATCGAGTTGAGATGAATCGAAATAAGCTGTTTTAGGTTTAAATTATATTCCAACTTAGAATGATATTTATTTTACCCTAAGCCGACTAGAATGAGGTTTGAAAGCTTTCGTTTGAATAATAAAAATTCAATAATAATCATGCAGCTAGCAATTATATACATGAGCATGGACTAAGAAAACCTTACTCTGCTTTACTCGAAATTTTATCATTCTTAACTTCGAATCCTGGTTAGATTTTAAATAGATGAATTCATATTCAAATTAATACATTTATATAAAAAAAATAATATTTTTTTTAGCAATATTAGTTATTGGATAAGGCCTGATCCATCTATTTCAAATTATTAGAAAAAATAATTATTTTATTTAATTATATATAAAGGGACATAACCCATATAAAAAATAATTTTTTATTTGTTGAATAATTATTTTCTCTTTTCTCTTCTCATTTTCGACTCTTTGCATTACTTTATTAAGATTTATAAAAATATTCATACGATGTAATATCATTTTGATTATAATAATTAAAGTGATATTAAAATAATTTATTTAGAGATAAAAGAATAAATTATTACAAATAAGTTTTGATTTTCATTTTATATTTAGTATCAGAGTTTGGCTAACTGGTTGTCTGATAGTGTCAATAAAATCGTTGGACTTCTTAAAAGGGATAAATTGTAATATTCTATATCAACAAATGAGAATTAAAAAAAAAACCGTATACGAACATACTCAATTTAACTGATAAGACATGTTTTAACATAGCCTCCACTGAAAATCAAACTTAGAATGGCGTTGGAGTCTTGATAATTAGATAAATTCTCCTTTTTTTTCTCCCTGAGAATCTGGCATCATAGAAATAGAAATACAAGGTAGGCATGAAGGTATGCCAATGGTGAGACTACTGTATATGTATTATGTGGACTAGGACTACTGCATTCCTGTACAGTTATTTTAGTTTATTATATTTATTTACTATATTGTTCTTGTAAAGTTATAGATTATATATAAATAAATAAAATTATAGAAAAAAATACGCGAGTTAATGGGTTAAGGCCGAATCATTGCGCCATTGAATGATTAGGTTTGAAATTCAACACAAATACACAACTGACAGATTGAGTATTAATGGGTTAAGGCCTAGAAGGTTGGACTTTCATGTTCAAGGTGGGTCAGGATGTGAAGAAAGTATGGCCTCGACTGGCATCGGAGGTGAGCACAGTTTTCTTTCTAAATGGCAAGCTCCTCTGCTCTGCACCCAACTGTTCATCAATTCCATGACAATTAAATCACCTGGGTGGATAAAGATTGCCTGGCAGAAGATAGCCGCAGCACCTGCAAAATCTTATATAGCCAGCATAAGTGGAAAAATGGGACAAATTTCTGGTGGATTAACTTTATCTGGCTGCGTGTGACTTCAGATTCTGCAAAGCATTCATTGAAGGACCTTAAAATGACCTGACATCCCATGCATTTTCTTATATTATTTTTAAAAAATTTAATAGTTGAATTCTGAAAATTTTTAAGATTTTTGTTAGGTAGATCGTGAAGATATTTCTCTGTGGTCAACTTGATTGCAAGACTGAAATAGCATTTTGTCCCTCAATAATTGCTTAATGGCTGAAAGTTGGGGATTCTGAAGTGGACATCTTGCACTCGAATTCTAATAAAGGTTAGTTTGATTGATTCCAGCTTTACAATTGGAGCTTGCCCTTGATTGATCATACCGTTCAACCGGTGGCGGAGGTAGGGAGGGGCTGGTAGGGCCCGACCCTTGCAAAGAAATGTTTTTCTCAGCTCATTTTATTGTAAATATTTATAATTTTAGTAAAAATAACTGAAAATTTATTTTTTTTAAATAATTTTTTAATCTAAATCCCCTAATTTTTCGTTCTTGCTCTGCCCCTGCGTTCAACGTTTTATAACTTTATTGATAGGACGTAGGAGAAGGGAAAAGAACTTTGGAACCTTGATGCTAAACACAATACTATTGAATCTCTAGTTACAGCTATCGATATCCGATTAGGGATGCTATCCATGAAATGATATTCTTTCAATTAACCAAGATATATATTTTTTTAATAGTTGTAACTTAACTTATCATGTTGTTTTAAATTTACTTTTTAAAATTCACTTGTTTGAGTCCATAAATTTTAGTATTTTTAAAAATTTATATGATTGTTAACTATTAATTTTAAAATTTATAAAATTAGTCGAGATACACGTAAACTAACTTGAACATTGATATTAATAAAAAACATAAATTATTTTTTATTAAGATTTCTTGGTGTTAACCTAATTAAATTTAGTTGGATTAAAAAAACAATATTAAGTTAACCAAGCTTAGCAGGGTTAATATTATTTTCAATTTAAATCAAAATTAAATATATCTATAAATCATGAATTTTTTTGAATCAATCCATGAAATAATACTGAATTTAATAATTACACACAAAATCATCTAAATATCTAATAGCAGGTCATGTGACTTAATATTACATGGCGGGTTAGTTTTTCGGTTCTTTCCTTTTTCTTCCAGATATAATCTCCTGGTCTAGCGTGAGGAACCCTAATAATGGACATGGACATTTTTAGTGGAATGAATGGGCTTGCAAAGAGCATGTGGGCTACACTGATTTGAAGTTATCTATGCTTTATCTGAGTTGGGACACATTGTTTCAAAACCCGACTGAGTTATTGACTGGATGGATCGAAACCAACAACAAAAAAAAAAATTGTTTAGAAAGAATCAAAATATATTGTTTTGAGAAAAAAACCTCATCGAGTTGATTTGATTGGGTTGGTTCTGGGTGAACTAAATCTTTGAGTTAATTCAGGTTTTTAATTAAATAAATTAAATTTTTATATTTTTATATTTTTTTTTTTACTTTAACCAAGACAAATCTAGTGTTTTTTTGTTTTTGAGAATTATACTAGCTTATAGGCCTTTCTCTTCCTCATTGTATTTTTTTCCCCGTTTTTTTCCATTATGATTTTAGTGATAGTTTAGGATGTTGTCGATCAAAATTTTATTGCAATGGTTATTTTGGGTTTCATTAATCCTCGTCGCATATGACGTGTTGTCCCTGACATTGCCAAATGTTTTTTGAGAGTGTGATGGAAGTATTTTTTTGGTTAAAAATAAATTAGAAAAATATTTTTTATTTTTTAAGATTTATTTTTAACATAATCATAATAAAACCATAAAAAAATTAATTTCTTTTTTTTAAATGCTATTAAATCACAATCTCAAATACCATCTATTTTCATGATCTATGTATAGAGAAGTAGAGGTAAGAATAATAATTTTTAGGAGTATAGTGTTATAATCTTGATGAAAAAAAGAAATTCACAGATATTATTGTATATTTTATAAAAATATCTTATCTGATTTCACATCTTTAAAATCATACATTTTAACTATTTAAAACTAGAAAAAAATAAACTACATTGATAAACTCCAAATCTAATTTAAATGTTACATGCGTTGATATACAGTTAAAAGCCAGACCATCATTTTCCTGGATAAATTTCAAACATATTTCTTCAGCAAATCTCAAATAATACTATATTGAGTATCATCAGAGAACTAATATTAGAATATTTAAAATTAGACAAAACAAGATGTTTGACATTGAATTCTTCATCTCACCCATTGTTTCGTATCAGCACCATAACTCTTGAATGCATCATCAGTATGCATTTCTAGCACTGCTGTTAATTTTCTCCAATATCTTACAGAATGAATAAATTGAACGATACCCTTCCTTTTTTTTTTTTTTTGTTGATAATCTCAGTAATGGTAACATTAATTTCTACGTGAAAATAAATATACAAAAGGTTGAAAATTTGCGTGAATCTATTTTCTCCCCCCTTCATGCCATTGTTCTGTTTTCTATCAATTACGTGAGTATTTTACTTATCAACCATGGAGTTCTCATGACATGCTAAAACTCCGTGAATCTACTTTCTTTCTTCCCCTTTCCTGTATTGCCAGTCATCGGGCCGCCAGCGAATGAGAATATCTCAGGAAAATTGATTGATGAAATTAGTTTTTTTATATATATTATTATTTCTCGAGTATAAATCTTGAAAGATAAGTGTGTGAAAGTGATGAACCCAGGGGTAAAAAAAACCCTAAAAAACACATGGGCTAAATTTGTTGCCTGGGACCAATATGCTCCTTGGACCTAATGAGGAATGGGTTTGGGTTGTTGTATGGGCCTGTGAGGGTACTGGGCACATGCCAGCACCCTGCCGGGTTTGTTGCCCAACACCCGCGGCTCTAAGCCACAAGTGTAGCGCCATTGCTGGGCCTGCGTGCCAAGTTGGGGTGCTAGGCGTACATCCCAATGCTGCTGGCGTGAAGCACCCGCCAGCACCCCCCAGGGTTGGGCACACACCCAAGCCCAATGTCTGTTGGTCTAAGCAAGGTCCAAATCTGTTTTCTATTACAGTGGACTCATGCAACTCGTATAAACCCAATATTTCATTGAATATTTTTCTAAAACCCCACACGAGTTACTTAAAAATCTTGCTAAACCCTTTACATAGGTACTGATTATTCTATATTTATCTAATATATATTATTTTAAATGAAATATAATTTAAAATATTATATTAATTTATAGGAGTTAAATTACTCTTCAACCTTTCATTTCCACAAAAAAATAAAAAAATAAATCATGAGTTGTAAATAATTCATAAATATTCCTGGTAAAGAGTTTTCATTCTTCTCAATTCTCTCTTTCATACGTATGTTTATAGCATATATTTGTAAAATATTATTATATCCTCTCTAATTATAGAAGTACAAGAGTTCTTTATTCACCATGAATGATTTTATGGAAACACTAATTATTTTAACTTATCATGCATCACTTACCTGTTACTAGTTATCATGACTTATGATTTATTGGTTACCAATTACCACCTATCAATTACTTTAATTTATCAGCTACCAGATTTTTTATATTAAGCTACTAAACACCCTAGTTGCGAAAAAAACAAATTAAATTATCATAACTAAGTGATTAATTAATTATTTAATACATAAATTTTATTTTTAAATCATTTAAATTTTGCAGGATATCATAAAATTAAAAAAAAAATACACTATGAATTTCCACTTGTATGCAAATTGATTTGGAAATACCATTTATCTTAAAAATATAGTAATCAATTTTCAATGTGAATCCTTACGTCTTCAAGTGATTATTGCATATCATATAATAGTTTATTTATTACGCAATGTTACTCTCGAGTCAAATCCTCAATTTTGAATCTAAATTTCATCAATAAACAACATTAAATAAAATTTTTAAATTTTTTTAAAGAAACAAAATTTAATCTATCATATCTTAGACATTCATGAAGCTACATATCAACATTTCTTGACAGTGTTGGTGAAAACCAAACAGAGCGTGCGAGAGAATCGATGATATTCCACATATCTTGTTTGTAAATTAGGTTATTAATTTGTTTAACAATGCAAGGCATATATTTTGATAAAAAAACACATTTGAAAATTATTTATGATATTTTTAATATTAATACATTAAAATCATTGAAAAATATTTAAAAAATAAAAATAAAATTTTTATAGTTCAAATACACTTTAAAAGACAACATCAACACAGCATAACATGAATTTTGAATAAGATAAAGTTTTTTTATCTATAAAATTCATTTTAAAAAATATAAAATCATAACGCTACAGTATATTTTATTTCAATGATGTCTCTATCAGGTGAGGTATTTCTTATCTCACACCTTCAAAATCATCAAAATTTTGTTTCTTTTTCTTGCTCAAAACCTGGATTTAAATAAATTAATGGGCAATTTTATGGGTCTAAAAGGCCCAACACAAAAAAATACTAGCAAAAAAAGGGTTAGTCTCTCATCCCTACCCGACCCACTACCCGGATTTAAAATCCTAACCCTAGTTGAACACAGCTACATATATATTACAACTCACAACCCTAAATTTTCTCCATCCCATTTATCTATCGCTCTAAACAGAGAAAGCCGTCGCTGCCCCAGCACCTCCACCTCTCTCTCCCTCTCCCTCAGGTCTCTCTCTTCACCCCTGTAGCTCTGCTGTCTTGATGTTTACTTCGAAGTAAAATAGTTTTTAAGTCTAACTTAGATCTATGACTGTGAGACTCATAATCACTTTGATTAGTTTATGCTTGTCATTTTTAATGCATGGTTAGTTGATTTCAGCTAAAACCCATTTTTTATTTATGTGGCTTAACTGCAAAATATGCTAGTTTATAAGAAAAAAATGAATCGCTTCTTGTTTTAAAGACTAAAAGCTCGAGAACTAGAAACCCATTTTTGCTTCATGCATGATAAGTTCAAAATTTGATAGTTCATATGTGAAAATTGAATCATTTTTTGTGTAAATAGATAGATAAACGGTATAAAAATTAAAGTATTACTGTTTTTGGTATATTTTTAATGAATATGATGTAAAGATGTGTGATATTGAATGGTTTGTTTTGTTTTTGTTATAAAAAAGCGAACGGAGAAAATGGCAGCCGCTTTTGGGGCTATGAAGGCGCAGAAGCCGGGGTTGGAGGAGACCCAGGAGCAGATTCACAAGATCAGGATCCCTCTTTCCTCCAAGAATGTCAAAAACCTTGAGAAAGGTCTATTCTTGAAATCCTATTTTACAATCTGACTGTTATTGATGAGACCCATTTTGTTTCTTTTAGTTGTATCTTTTTGTTCTGATTTCTCTTTTTTTGCTTGTGTTACTGATAGTTTGCACTGACTTGGTTCGTGGTGCCAAGGATAAGAGACTGAGGGTCAAGGGACCAGTGAGAATCCCTACCAAGGTTCTTAACATTACCACCAGGAAATCCCCTTGTGGTGAAGGTATTTATCTCAAACTGCTTTGACTAATTATGGTTCGACTAATATGTAGTGTGTGCCATTTTTTTTTATCTTCTTTTATGTGCTATTTACACAGTTATGCAACCTTCAGATTTTAGAAATTCACTTTTTTCCCATGACATAATATTCTTATTTATTGATTTTGGTTCATGCTTTCTTCAATCATGCATCACTTACTTTATGAGTTCCAAGTGCTTGTTATTGACATATTTCTTTTTGTAATGTTTGAACAATTATTTTGTTTCATTTGATAAGAATGGTTTGAGGGTGAAATATAGAAGTGGCAGAAACATCACTGTTCTTTATAGATAAGCTCTGTTAGTTGTTACCCTCTAGGACCAATGAAGTAATCAATCACAAGCTTGTGTTCTCTGTGCAGTCGTATGCAGTAGTATTAACTGGTTAATGCATGGGAAAAGGGGCCTATTGATTAAAATGTTGCCAATTTAATTTTCTAGGTGTTCTTGTGTGAGCATTGGAACTAGGGGGATGGGCTATACCATGCTGGTTGGTTTTGTGATGTTTGCACAGGAGTTTCCAATTAATATTTGCTTCAAAATGATTTTCATGGTTCATGTGATAGAAATGAATCTCCCTCACTTAAACATGTGTCCTATCTGTCTATTTTGAAGCCATTACAAATTGAAATTTGTTGTGTTACGTTTTTCTATGTGGTTTATCTGTCATTTCTATCAAGTCATTGATCTTCCCTTTTACAACCATACCTGTTCAGCTAAAAGAAATTAATTTTATATAATTTTTCTGATCTGCTTGCAGGAACCAATACATGGGACAGATTCGAGCTTCGTGTCCACAAGCGTGTAATTGATCTCTTCAGTTCTGCTGATGTTGTTAAGCAGATCACGTCTATCACAATTGAACCTGGTGTTGAGGTTGAAGTTACCATTGCTGATTAGAGAGATGCTGCTTACTTCTTTGGGGCTATTGTTTTGTTTAGTTTACCAGAACACTTTGCTCCCTCAGATCTTTTTGATTGAAAGACAGTTTATCAGCCCTCGTGACTTAAAAGAATACCTGTATGGTTAATGTAGTATGTGTGCCTTTTCCATACCATCATGTTAAAAATTCGGTAATGGAGATTGAATTTTGTTTCCTTATTTCATTATGAAATGTTATGATTTCCAAGTGTTCTCAGGTATTGTCTCATGCAAGATTCTGAAGTTATTTTATTTTGAGTTTGTTTCGTTTTTAAGTGGAATAAATTTGGCAACTTGTGTTGAAAAGAACGAAATTAAACTTCGTAGGAGAAGCACGCACATGGTTTTATGCTCTAGTATTGTTGCAGAGGGTATCCTCTGCTCGGATGCTTAATTTATTATAACAACTTGAGTTCAAATTGAGTGTTGGTACTGATAACCATGGCAATGATCTTGCTAGATCCGTAGTGGCTAATCATGCTGGTAGGCGTTTGCCAGTCAACACTTCTGCCCTTGGGTTGTCTACTCCCTTCTTTGATTTGTCTGATGAAATAAAATGCCCTCCTTATTCAGCAGGCTAATGTAAGATCAGCTGTGCCCCATTGATACGCACATGAAACTTTGCTGTGAACTATGGTATCTTGCAGATGGGTTCATGACTAATTTGTTGCCTGGGGACAGCCATATTTGTGATTGCCAGAGGATGGTAATCCATATCATCTGATGTTGTCTAATGGTATGGCTACACAGATACACAGCTGTTTGGAAGTTCTGCATGGCTTTTCTAAAAACTTTATTATGTTAATGATTTTTTATATGTTAAAAATAAAAAAATATTATTTTAATATATTTTTAAATAATTGTTTTTTTAAATAACTACTACTACCACCCTACCCTACCGTGTTTGGAGATGTTGATTTCTCGAAACTAGTTAGAGAGTAAAATGCCCGAGGGATAAACAAAACCGTTATCAGTACCCTCGCCACTGGTGGACTGCAATTACCTCTAACCTCTCTTCCTTGGACACAAACAAGAGATACACCATGACACTGGTGGTTGACTGCAACAACCTCTTGACCTCAGCCCTTAGATATAAACAGGAGAAAGACATGCCCCTGGAGACTAGGTATGACTAGCATCTCCCTTTGCAAGCAAGGCCGCAACAGGAAATCCCCAATGATTGTAAAATACATAAATATTAACACATTAATCCGATGTAATTCTGCCTTAAAAATCTTGACAATACACCACCCGATGTTAGAAGGTAAGTTGCACGAGTAAGGGACAGCAATCCTCCCGCCTCCACTCCAGCCAATCATCGAATATTTAAGAACAAATTTACAAATGTAGCAAATTTCAGGGCGTGGAAGAGGAAAATGCGCATAAATATGCAACCACTGGTTGTTCGAAAAAGGGAAGCTCAGTGATGGCCACCATCACTGTCATTTTCATGTTCCATCTCCTCTGCATCTTCAAACCGATTATCATTGATCTGAAGCTGCACATAGATCATCGCATTAACACTATAAGATAATCAAGATTTACAAGAAGCCAGTGAGAGTTAAAATGGAGCACAAACTACAACTAGGGCCAATCCACATATCCCATTTTCAACACAAGCAGCCACCGAGAACATCCCAAAATTTTAAACATTCATACAGTACACAATAACACACAGCATATTGAAAAATAGTGTCATCAAATATTTGCCTGGATATATAACAAGTTCTCAAGTTTAACCATATAAAGAGCAAATGTTGAAAAGAAAACAAACGCTTGTTGTTTTAGCATGCACTTTAAGTACCATATTATGGATATATTAACCATCAATATGGTACTGAAAGTGCATTTTAAAATGAACATTAACCAGCCTACCTCAAGCACCGTACGAGCAAGGTCATGATGCCCATTTGAATGACCAATTGAACTTGATGGATTTTGAGAGAAATTCCATTCAGAATCTTCCTCTTCTGTAGAAAAAAATAGTTACAAAATATAGGGCCAGTATGCTTGAAACAAAACTATTTTTCAGAAGGTACCATGCTAACTGCTCTAATCCCTTACCAGCAGTTTCGTCTACTAGTTGGTTGGCACTAAAGATCCAATTGTGTCCTTCATCGTCTAAATAAACATCATCAAACACATATGAATCGGTATCAATGCAGTGGAGAATAATAGCAAGTATGGAAAAGAAAAATCAAGATAGAAACCATCCATTTAAAACAATTGCAACAATAGTGCCAGCTCCCACCTTCAATTGGTTCAGGATTTAGCTCAGCGCAATCACATAATATCTGAAACAAAGTATCCACTAAAAAACAAAAAAGAAAAAGAAGTATTTAATCTTCAATCATCAAATCCATACCAAACGTGATGCAAGAATAAGTGAAGCAGTTACATGACAGGAATATTAAATATGATAAATCCATTAGAAAAGGAATGCATTAATACATTGGCCAGGGTCTGAAGGAACAAGCCTCATTTCTGTGACTTTTGACAAGTCTAAAGCATCACTACTTTCTGAATCCGAGTCTTCTGACTCATTTCCATCCTCTCCAGTCTCAATCTTCAAACAAAACAACAATAATCAGAACCACCATGCACTAATTAGCTCACCAGAACTAACTACTTGAGACACCACCATAAGGAAGCAAACAAAATTATAATGCTGAAAATTCCTGGCAGTTACATGCTTAATTCAAAGTTAAATGCAAATTTATGGCCTCATATTGTATTCTAACAATATATCCACAACCAAAATTAAGTAGCAACAGCCCAAGAAAGAAAGAAAAAAATTTCCCTCTCATACTGAACCAAACAATAGCCTTTGCTACCATCCACCATCGGATTCCCTCAAAACTAAATTACTTCTCTTCAAGTATCATAATAGTGATGAATTAAAACACCAGAAAACTTATAGCATTACACTATATAACAAAGATAAAGAAATATTAATTTAAAATATGAGCATACAATATACATGATACAAAAAGATCAATACAAATCCATCACCCTATATTTACACACCAGTACACAACACACACACACACAACTTGCAACAGCACGTAACCCAAAAAATAAAACTCACTGTTAATTTCAATAGCATTTAAACTCAATCCAACATAGAATTATTTCATCAGCACCATAATTTTGACCAAAATCACTCCTTAAAACATCGTAGTCTAATCCAAAAGAAGAGCACAAAAACCTTACTTGAGTATAGATACAAGGAGAAGAGTAAGCCTCAGGATCTCTTGAAACAGCATGAAGTGAAAGAGACAAGAAATCAACTGCGTAACCTTTTGTCCTATCCACATCACTTAACCACACAACTTTCCTGCAATAAAAAGAACACAGCACTTCCATTTTTACTCCAAAAACATCATAAGCTCAAAAAAGAAACAAAATTCCCAAGAAAAAAATGGAAAAGAAATAACGGGTTGATGTTATTTATTTACTTTGTGGAGATGTAAACAGTGCCTTGAGATTCAGGGGACCGGTTGCCGATGACAATGGAAACTCCTGGTTGCACACACATAAGGTCCTCGCCATTTTCGTTGTCAAGAACTGGTTCTCCAGCACCGTCTCCTCTTCTCTCGGTGAATTGTCTTAGACCTGGTGCCATTTTTCTATTTTCTTTCTTGTCTGGGTTTCACCTGGTTTATCTAGGGTTTTATGGAGGTTTTGGTTATATTTTGTTATTAATGGGCTTTAGATGCAACCTTTACTGGTTAAAGCCCAGGAAGACGCTCTATTTCTATTTTACCATTGCGGTTTTTCTTAGATGAACTCTGAGCCCTGGGGCAGCTGAATCAGGACCGGTTGGGATAAACTATTTTTTTGTTTATAAATATATTAAAATAATATATATATATATATATATATATATATTTATTTTTTAAAAATTATTTTTGAAATGATATATCAAAACATCCATCAACCTAAAAACTTAATTTTAAATAAAAAAATTCAAAATTTCTTGCAATTCCAAATAACTCACATTGTGATCTATAGCTATTAGATTTATAAAAAAGTAGATTAAAAAAAACAAGTTTAGATTAATAAATTATTGGATCAACTTCCAAGCTACCAGAAAAATATATTTATCATGTCCATACAATCAATTTACTAAAACCCTAGGGAATTCAATCCTCATCTGAGCCAATATTCAAGAGTAAATTCATGCTACAACTTTATTTTGATTCAATCAAGTTCTACATGTTTAATGTCAAATCTGGTTTAATTAATATTGTATTTGACGCCAGTCATTTATATTTTGATTTTGAGCCAGGATTCAAAGAGCAAATTCATGTTATAACTCTATCTTTCACAAAAAGGAAGAAATAGAGGTTCATGCCGGTTCCAATCCTGCTTCTCTGCTACCTTCCAAGCTCCAACAAATGCTCTAGGGTGATCTGTGTCTTGCAGTTGAAATTGTGATAATTAATTCCCGTTGTTTCAAAATTCGAGTTGAAACCCAACCGTAGAAATGATTACCTTCCATGGGCTATGTACTGACGTACATTATCGTACAATATTGGTAACAGGTTTCAACGAGAAGAGACTAGGGAGACAACCACCGTCTCCCAAATAGGCAGTTTGAGGCAAATCAATTATGTTTAAAAGATAATTTAATAGCTCAAAACACAAAATATACTTAAAGGATACACGGAGTACAGAATCTCAAACGCCAAAACAAACATTTAAAGCAAAATTTATGTTCTAGGATCCACTCCATCTTTTGTCCCAGCTAACATGATATCATAATAATGCTTATGAACTATGACGGAGTCCCCCACGCGAAGACCATCCATGCAGGATGTATCAAACCGTGCCACATGCGTAACTATTGTCTAAGCCACCAGCGTGCTGGCAGTGGATGACTCGCTGCAAGACAAAAAGCGAGTTATACTATGAATATTAAGTGAATAGGCATACGATATTATTTGTGACAAAAAAAAAAACCCTGCAGACAGCTTGAAATCTTGATTAAAGTTGGTAAAACGAGTGGGAGCAGGATACTAATTCAAAATTTCAATTGAAATATGAGTGCTTTGGTCATAATCTTACTCGAACTACAAGGAACGGAGCAAGGTATTAACTGAGATCACAGATGAAGAACTACACCTCAGAAAGTTTACAAGGTGCTGCCATCTAAAATTGAAGGCTACCATGCACAAACACTGGGTAGTGAAAAAGTAAACGGGCTTACTATTTCCAGACAGGAGGAAGCTTCTTTGTCTTCTTGTAGTAGCGAGCAAGCCTGTGAATTCTGCTCTCGACAAGGATCAACCTGAACTTGGAATCCTTATCCTTCCTGTTCCTTTCCAAATGCTTTCTGATGGCAACAGCTTTCTTGATGAGGTGGTACAGATCCTCAGGAATTTCAGGGGCAAGACCTAAACATACAAATACCAACAGAACAATCAAAACATCCACAAAAAAGAGGCTCGATGAGAGCAGCACTCACTTGCTGATAAGGATTTCAATCATCAGCACAAATTAATAGATCAAATATAATCAGTTCCTTAAAATCCAGGAGTTAAAAAACTGAACCAAAGTCAATTTATATCCATTTGCTTAAGGATGATTGAAATAACATTCATGCATAGACACAGAACCAAAACTTCAGTTCCATTCCTTTGACAAACAAAGCACTCAATTCCACTAATCCCATTCGCTTACATTTCCCAACAACCAAATAGAATCAAAACATGGATTTTATCCCTCTTCAAAAAGCAGCAAAATTGCCTACATGCACATATCAACAAAAAAATCCCAAAAATAACAAAGAGACACGTACCATGAGCCTTAAGGATACGCAAGATCTGGTTTCCAGTAACACTCCTGACCTGAGCAATACCATGAGAGTCACGAAGAATGACACCAATCTGAGATGGAGTCAAACCCTTCTTTGCAAATTTGCAGATGTTATCCTCAACCTGGAACCATACCAGCTCAATAAGCACTCCCTTCCATCACAATCAACTTTGAATGTCCTATAATTTCAAGTTAACTACAGTGCATAGCCAAACTTGATAAAAAGCCACCATTAAAAATGAACTAAAAAAATATCATTACTGTTTCCTAGCTTCAAAAACTAATAATTTTTCCTACTAACCAACGATGCAAAACTGAAAAAAAAAAGCTAATGATTGAAAACCCATGTCTAAAATGAGCTAAAAATATAACTACAACGGCCTGGAGTCATAAGAAACTATGAAACTATAAAAACAGGTAAAAATCTAGTGACTTGAAAATAAAGCTCACACCTTTTTAATCTTTAACACTGATTGATTCAGTAAGAAAACAGAGAAAAAAGACAAGGGGTTTATAAAACTCACATCTTGAGCAGAAATCTTAAGCCAGCTTGGTGGAGTTCTCTTGTAAGGCAAAGCTGAAGCTGAAATACCCTTACTGCAAAACAAACCGCATAAAGGTCAGTTTTTTTACCAAGAAGAAAAGTCCATAAAGAGAGAAAGAGGGAGATTTGAGAGAATGATAGTACCCGTGACTGTGCATACGACCCATGGTGACGGTGATGAAGCCGGCGCTCTGTGTGTGTGCTTGTGATTCGCTTCCTCTGCGACTAGCCGCAAACCCTAGAGCTTACTTTTTATCGCCATTTCTAGGGTTTGCACTTTATACATAAGCGATATCAATAATGGGCCTTACGGAAATCTCGGTTGAAATTTAAAGTCTGGGCCGTAGCTTTATTATGTGGACCTTTAATGTTTTGGGCTTGGGGTGAATTAAGAAGTCTTATCCCATGGCTTTCGTATCTGATGATGACATGATGACCATACTAGAATAGAACATTGTCAATAATAGCTATAAGTAGCTGTTTGGGTTTATCTGGGTTATTTTAAGCCATGTGTATATATAATTTTTAATTTAAATACATTAAAATTATAAAAAAAAATACTAAAAAAATATTAATTTAATATTTTTTAGGCTAATGTATTTTAAAAATACATTTAAAGGCAAATAAAGTTATCATACCAAGCAGATACCAAGTATATTTACTTATCTTTATAACAGTAATTGAGGTTTTAATTTTTTTATAAATGAAATTTTTTATATTTGATAGCCTATTTAAGACATAATTTGGGAGGATATTTAATTCATTGTGAAAGCAAGAATAAAAAAACATCATTTAAATTTATACCTCTATTTTTGTGGGATTTACCTTAAAATCCAATTAGGGTTTGATTACTATTTTAGAACAGCATGGAAAAATCATATTTAATTAAAAAAATAAAAATAAAAAATAAATTTACCTATAAATTTCTATAGTTTTAAATAAAAAAGTACATGTCTCATTTGTTTCTCCCATCTTCATTTTTTTTATCCCAATATAATAACTAAACTTTATCCAAATATTTACCCAAACATCTCATTTTAGAAGATCATCAGGTTGCTTGATAGATTTTTTTTCCTCTCTTCAGACTTGTATGAAATATAATTATTTAAAAATCCTTGTGAATTTGATTCCGAAGATCCCAACCACGCACCAATAAAAGCCTATTTCTCTTGACAATCTCAAGCCCTTTTATGTAATCGAATATTTTGGAATTTGGACCTAACTTCCTGGGCTTGGCCTTGTAACACTTTAGACCACAAAAAAGCCCAAATTACAACTTTTGCTTTCCTTCATCCTTTTCTTTGATGGCGATTACTGTTCACTCGCCATTTTGGTTGCCATTTGCCAATCACTCAGCCACAGGGATGTCAATTGCACCTGCCTCCGTTGATTCGGAGGCCTGCATCGAGGGATTTTTGTCTTCATAGAAATAGAGACGGATAAAAATACCCGATTAATTTTGGTACAGAAATGGAAACGTTACCTTCTAACTCGATGGAACTCCATGTGCATTTATAATTTTTTCATATATGTCCAGTGTTATAATGTAATTATTATAGTTTTTTCTTTTTTCTAATCAATTTCGTTTGATAAATTAAAATATTTTTTTCATGGCCTCATATATTTTATTTGATGAAAATTAGTTATAAAAAAATTTCCATGAACCTTTATAACAAAAATTAATCATTATATCAATAGTGTTTATTTATAAAGTTTCGTTGCATTTTAAATAAGATATAAATGCAACCTTTTTAAAAATAAAAAAACATAATTTATTAGTTATAAATCTCACAATTTTTTTTTGTTTGAAATGCAGAGAAAAGAAAGGCAATTATTTTTTATTTGAATAGAGTTGGTCACACTATGTTGTTTAATGAATAGAGTTAATTGTACTGTGTTGTTTAATAAACAATGTAGCTTGTTTTATTGTTCACGTGAAGAGTAGAAATATATCCTATTATTTTTACTGAATAGGGTTTAATTCAAACATTTTAAATTAATCCAACACAGTAAAATAAACATAAATATCAAATTAATTTTAATTAAAAATAATTTTTATAAAATAATTTTTTTCAAATTATAATCACAAGAATTATCACAATACCAAACAAATCAATATATTTGCTATTATGATATATAGGATTATATTAATAATTTCTTTGTTTTAAAATATATTAAAATATTTTTTTAACTTATTAAAGTTATAAAAAATACTAATTTAATAATTTTTGAAAAAAAATATATTTTTAAAAAACATTTAAAAACAAAGCAATCTTATTCCCAGCACACAAAGACGTGCATCCTAATCATTAATGTGGCAATCAATTTCATGTGGTTTAAGGGTTTAGAAAAAATGGCAGGAATAGCTTTAATTCCTTCCTCGTAACTCGTAAGAGAATCAATGGCAATCCAGTGCCGTATCGAAGAAGAAAGAACCCAGAAAGTTAAGCTAAAGGCACTTCAAACATTCTTATTGGAACTTTCCATGTGCTGGTTTTGGCACAAACTTAGATCAAGGAACAACCCCACTCAGTGGCGCCATGGCTCCATTTCTTGTGAACATTTATCAGGAGAGGGGCATGACCAGTGCTTGGCCCCCCCATAAGTGTGGGCTTGGAGTTTCTGTGTGGCCGTGCCATTGGCGGCATCAATCGAACAACTTTATCCTGCACAAGCTGTTCCCAGCTCCTTTACCTCTGGTAATTTGCTGGACACTCAGCCTGTCAGCCACACAGAAACTCCAAGCCCACACTTATGGGGGGCTAAGCACTGCTAGATACCACAAAACCATAAAAGATAATAATAATAATAAAAAAGTCAAGAACCATGCCTATGCATAAAAGAATAGATTGAAAAGTAACACAAAGCCATTTTTATTATATAAAAAAGAGATGCCTTGTGCTTCTGCAAAGAGACGAGGAAAGTTCCACAAAAAGGTATAAGATAGGCAACAAATTCCCAAAAACACTTTAAGAATAACGCCAAGGAATAAATTTGTTTTTCACTTTTCTAGCAAAAGAATTCTCACAGCCCCCCCTGTCCCTCCCCCAGCACATTAGCCAATACCATTGCTGGTCCAATATGAACGGAGACGGAGCTATTGGACTTAGATCTACTCTTACATAAAAAAACAACAAATTCTACTATAGTATGTCGCTTGTCTGATGTTATGGCAGTAATTATTTAAAATATATCAAATAATATAGTCTGATGTTATGGCAGTAATTATTTAAAAAAAATTATTTAAAATATATCAAATAATATTTTTTAAAATAATATATCAAATATTTTTGCACCACAAAAATACAAAAATAAACGTCATACTAGAAAGAATTATCTATGCCAAAGAAGGGTCCACGACCCGATAAAACGGTGGATGAGACGAGATTTGGATATTTTTATGGATCAATGTAAGAATTTTGATCAGTTAATAGAACATGGGGCGAAGTTAAAAACAATTAAACGGTGGATTACAACTAATTATAGATAGATAATGGATTGAGCAACCCCAGATATTCCATCATGAACAGAACGATCCTAAAGTGCTTGTCTTTGTAAGAGGAATCAATCAATGCTCTATCCTTCTCTCTGAGGGAGGAGGGAGGAGGGAGAGACGTCCATTTCCATGTCCTTGTAAAATTACATGGTGTCGAGGACAAGAATCATCAAAATATTCTCCAATTTATACACTTCGAACCAAGCACGGTACTGCATGTCTACAAGTGTTGAAACTCACATTTCAGCTGGCCCATTTCTTGCATTATAATCTCTCTGGTTCATGTGGTCCTGGTCACAGAATATCATGCAGAAGAGGACTTGCTGGGCCATTGATCACAAGCTCGAACAAGATATGTAAACCATGACGAGTCCTTTGCATGATCAGTGGCCTGTGTATTTGTAACCTTTCAGTACTGGTGCCAGAGGTTCCACTAAGTAGAATGATATGGTTGATTGAGCTGGTGTCCCCACAGCCTTAAACGTGAGTGCAGTGGTCCTCCTAGTTTCAGTTTCTTTTCGAGCAATGGTCCAACTTTCATCAGCAAAAGCTTTCTTTATTGCTCTCTGTCTTGTGATTTTCTTTGGATGCTTCCTTTTCCACTATTGTTCCAACTTGGTTTTTGCAGCACAGAGTTTGTTTATGGCTTTTTATAGATGGTGTGGACTTTCTTTACCCCTTCACTAGGTAGGCAGAATCTATTCCTTGAAGCATCTAGTTCTTGCATGGAAAGCACCATCTTGCCTTAGTGAAGGGAACCACTTTTCTCATGCATGATGAGGACCACCCATCTTTGCGTCTGCTCTCTCGTTTTTCCACTTCAACCCTGAAAATTTTCTTTTATGGGCTATAAAAAAAAAAGAATCATAGTTTTCTTTTGCTTTAAGCGTGTTAAAAATAGTAAAAAAAACTCTGGGGAAGAAGGCTTCTAGTTTCCTGGGTCCTTTTAAAGGATCAAGATAAGAACTTTGGGGAGTGGAACGTAACAGGGTTTTGTCTTTTGAGAGGCTCGAGCTCCTAGCCATGTCCATACAAGTAAAGCACCGGTTGAAGTTCTCCAAAAACCTTCACATTTTCAACTACTACACTACACTGTTATGATTTTTATCTTGGTTAAATCTTTATCTTGTTTTATTTTCTATTTTTTTTTAATAAGGGCAAGAAACCAAATTCTAAAGCTACTAAACTTGAATATAATATTAATTTGAGTTGATATTTAAAAAAAAAATATTAAAATAATCAACGAGTTTTTAATTGAATTTTAATTAGGTTAACCGAGTTTAGATTAATCTAGTTTTTTTAATTTGATTATTCTAAGTTGATTTATTTATTGTTTTTATAAAAAAATTTAGATTAATCTCAGATTTAAATCAACTGAATTAGTCCATCAGATGCTTCCAAACTTAAAAACAAGGGTTGAACCTATGTTATATTTTTAGAAGTCTTGTGACAGATATATGTAAAATTCCATGAAATTCATGTAGATTTTGCTACAGAGCCACTAATTATACTCCAATTTCACATAGCCAAAAACACTTCCAATTAGTTGCTATCTCAACAAAATCTAAATGCTAAACATAAGATTTGCTAAAAAAAGAAATCAAAATTACTACAAACCATTGAACAAAAGCAACTCAGAAACCAAAGAAATCAAGATCTGTCGGAAGGAGTGTCTAAGTCTGAAGAACAAGAAGCTTAGCATTGAGACAAAGTTTGTCCGCCTCTGACATGGCACAATGAAAGAGACCATAAAGTACGGGAGGCAACATGGATTCATGGTTTTTGAATTTCTAGTGATCGCATGAGGGCCAGTCCATGAAAAGAACGTAAACCCTAGAGCTCCCATTGGTTGTATCTCGATTTCGTATCTCAATCCAATTAGATTGAGGGTCTACTAGCGACTACTCTAGGGTTGCGTACACATGGTTATGCTTTTTTTGAATTTGAACTTGCTTTGCCATTGGACGCTGATCCACGTTGACTGCTGCAAGACAGCAGGTTGTGCCATGAGCCTCAACAGTTCTGTACCTGACAAGTCATAAATTACCACGTGGCATGGTTGGTGCTCGCCATTAATCTTAGGTAGCGTTATTAACTGTATCCACACACTGTTTGACAAAAAAATTATTATTTTTTGTTTTAAATTATTTTTTAAATGTGTTGGAAATAAAAAAAACATTATATTAATTTATTTTTAAATAAAAAATATTTTAAAACATAATCACTATAAAATTAACAAATATCATCTTGGTAAATAGCCATTCATTTCTTGGATCAAAAACAAATTCTCCAGATTTCCATGGTTAAATTTAATAATTTATAGTTTTTTGAAATTAATTCTGATTAGGTTAAACTTAATACTAATTTGTCAAAGCGTGCTTGAGAATGCCATTAATTAAATGTTAAAAAAAATTAAGACCAATAATATATAATTTCTAAATTTTGTTTAACCAGCAAATAATAACCCTGGCTACTATTTTACATATATATTTGACTATCAAGGATAGATTTTTACATGGAAGATTGAATGATTAGGAACATTCTCTCATGTTTGCTAATCATTTACATTATTTTCCTCCCCATGCGCGTTAATCACTTCCAATAATTATGCTATCACTGTTCGGACTTTGCAATTTGATTGTAGAGTGCCTTTTTGTAATCACAGCATATATAATTTTTTTGAGTGTGTTTTATGATAAAAAATATTTTTTGATATTCTTAAATAAAAAATAAATTTTAAAAATAAAAATATTATTTTAATATATTTTAAAATACAAATATTTTAAAAAGCAACAACTATTCTAATTAAAAAAAATTAAAATGCATATTGCTGTAGAAAAGAAACATCTATTTCTTCCTTGAATCATTACTTATTTTAAATTCAAGAAAAAGAGTTTCTTAACGTTAAGATCTGATCATTAATGAAGTGCACTGCACAGTATATAATATTTAGAAGCATGTATTTTATTTTTTTACACGGTGCACCGCACAACCACATAAACAAAGACACTATAAAATTAATGTCTAAGTATTCTGATTTAAAAGTCAGCTCGGTGATTAATATATATATATATATTTCTGCATTAATCATTACAATTTATATCTTAAATTGAACCATTATAAGTGAAATTTGTAAGGATCCTTCAATCTTGATGTGTGCAGACTCTCTTTGATCAAGAAAAAAATAATTTCAGTCTTAAGGTATAAAATGAAACAACTGTAATGGGGTTTAAGTCATGAGAATATGGTTTTTAAAAAATTAATTTTTATTAAAAATATTATTTTAATATATTTTAATATAAAAAATATTTTAAAAAATAACTATAATCATATTACTAAACAGACTTAAAGTATTGATGAAAAGTAACTCTCAAGAGTTTATTGATGAAATTTAAAAATTTTAAAAATTATTTTTAAAAATGTTATTTAAAAATTATTAAAATAATATTTTTTTTATTTTTAAAAATTTATTTTTAATATTATTATATAAAAATATAAAAAAACAAATTATTTTCAAAAACAATTTTAAAATTCTTTACTGGTACCACCATAGAAAAGCTAAGTGTGTCCCTCTCTCATGACAACATGTTCTTGACCAGCAGAAAGGAATGATGAACACAATTGTGACCAATCACAACTGGAAGGCAACTGAGCCTCCATAAAATCCCATGCTCATTCAAAAAAGTCAGGCAATCAAACGGCCAGAAATCAAAATCACAAACTTTCATATCTTTTTGAATTTTCCTATACAGTACAACACTCTTCCATTAAATAAGCATGGATATCCCTGCCACCTTTGTCTCTTCCTTGCCATGCCCAATACACTGAAACAGGATAATATATAGAACTCAAATGCCAAAAGAGCGTGTGTGAGAGAGAAGTCAGACACTTTTGCTTTGTTGCAATGTAAAAACAAACACAAACTGTCAAGTAAAGGGACAAAAAAAAGAAGGGGCTCAAAACCAGACCAAAGGTCCAAAACCCCTGTTAAAGAAGGTCATCTTCTAACATTTTGAGCTAGAAAAATCAAGAAATGGGTTTTGCTGTTTTTCTCTTAGGTTTCTTTCTTTTACTGTCAAAGCCAAATTGGGTTCTTGCAAATACTGAGATCAGGGCACTCATGGATATGAAAGCTGCTTTAGACCCAGAAAACAGGTACCTCACTTCATGGACCATTAATGGCAGCCCATGTGATGGTTCATTTGAAGGTGTTGCTTGTAATGAGAAGGGTCAAGTAGCTAATATTTCACTACAAGGAAAAGGGCTTTACGGGAAGGTGTCTCCTGCTATTGCTGGGTTAAGACACTTGACTGGTTTGTATTTGCATTTCAACTCCTTGTATGGAGATGTACCAAGAGAAATAGCTAACTTGACTGAGCTAAGTGATTTGTACTTGAATGTGAATAATCTGTCCGGGGAGATACCTCCTGAGATTGGAAACATGGCCAATTTGCAAGGTTAGTTGTTTATTTTGTGTAAATATTTGGGCTTTACTATGTTTTTAGCTAGTTTTTCTTTGAGAAAACCTCCTTGGTTACTCTCTTGTTTGAAAAAATTTGAAAGTTATTTGTTATGTTCTGCTCCTAACTGTCATTGTCTCTTTGTGATATTCTTTTCTATTACTATCTGTCTCTGTCCACGACATAGCTTTTCTTTCCCTTTAACTGAATATATGCAGTTTATAAGTTTTCTGAAGGTGTTTCAAGAAACATAAAAGATAGATAATAATGCCTCTCAATTTTTCCTCATACAGATATCCTTGTCTTGAACTAATTATGAAATGCCCCTTTTCTTGGAAATCAGAACCATGTGAACTTAAGATTCAATTTTTTTTTCAAATTTCTGATCTAGAGCTTATTTACTAGAAAAGTTCCATTTTTTTATTTCCCTTTTCCTATGACTCCAAAAGCTTGGAACTCTTTTGATTTATGCTTCTGCAAGTTCACTCATATGAGTTCATGAAAAGCTTGAACATATTGTTTGATTGTGTGTTGGCTTCTGCAACTATACTAACATCTTTCTTCTAGCAAAATATCAAAACTTGGTGATCATTCTCATGTTGTCTTATATTGGATAATAGTCTTTTGTCTTATCAACTCTGTCTTTGCTTATCGATTCTTTGTGTTGTCTTTGTAGTTTTGCAGCTTTGTTATAACCAGTTCACAGGAAGTATACCTACTGAGATGGGGTCCTTGGAGAAGCTTACTGTTCTTACTTTGCAGTCAAATCATCTCACTGGAGCAATTCCTGCGAGTTTAGGGGGTTTGGGGATGTTAATGAGGCTAGATTTGAGCTACAATCACTTGTTTGGTTCAATTCCAACAAAAGTAGCCGATGCTCCTCTGCTTGAATTTCTAGATATCCGAAATAATACACTCTCTGGCAATGTACCTCTAGGTATTAATCTTTATCAATCACAGTGCTTTTTTTGTTCTTTTCTGGTTATTGACTTTTTTGATTTGCTGATTTGATGTTGTGCTTACCTGTTTAATGCAGCTCTTAAGAGATTGAATGATGGATTCCTGTATGAAAACAACTTGGGATTGTGTGGAGCTGGGTTTGTGTCTCTGAATGCTTGCAATGCTTCAGAACTTAATCCAAGCAGACCCCAACCCTTTGGAACTGGTGTAAATGGCCAGCCAAGAGAGATCCCAGAAACAGCAAGTTTGCCGTTGCTTTGCAACCAAACTCACTGTTCAAACCCGTCAAAGTCCCATCATGCATCGGCTGCTGTTGCTACAGTTGTCATAACGATTTTACTGGCAGCCATAGGAATTCTGACATTTACTCAGTATCGCCGCCGGAAACAGAAGCTTGCTAGCTCATATGAAGTTTCTGATAGCCGCCTAAGTACTGACCAGGCAAAAGGAGTTTACAGGAAGAATGGCTCTCCTCTAATCAGTCTTGAGTATCCTAATGGATGGGACCCTTTAGCTGATGGCAGGAATTTTAGTGGGAATGCCCAGGATGTCTTCCAAAGTTTCAGGTTCAATTTGGAAGAGGTGGAGACTGCCACACAGTACTTCTCGGAGGTCAATTTGTTGGGTAAGAGTAACTTTTCTGCAACATACCGAGGAATTTTAAGAGACGGGTCTGTTGTTGCTATCAAGAGCATTAGTAAAAACAGCTGCAAGTCAGAGGAGACTGAGTTCTTGAAGGGGTTGAATACTTTGACATCACTGAGGCATGAGAATTTAGTGAGGTTGAGAGGATTCTGCTGTTCAAGGGGCCGAGGGGAGTGCTTTCTCATTTATGATTTTGTTCCCAATGGTAATCTGCTGAGGTATCTTGATGTGAAGGATGGGGATGGTCACGTGCTTGAATGGTCCACCAGAGTTTCAATCGTCAGGGGTATCGCCAAAGGTTAGTTTTTCCTTGTGGTTATTTGTGACTCTTGATTTCTGATCGTTCTATGAAGGTCTAAAAGGATTATTAAAATAAACTATACTAGACCAGAAATTATTACGGAGGAATGGTAATCAAAATGCCCTATGATTTTCATTTCCACTTCGTTTTCTAATCTTTCCTGCCCCCTGCTCGGTGCTGGTGCATTTAATAACATAAACAAGTCAGCTAATGATCTGATTTCTTAACCCAAAAGCTTAGCAAATGATTCATTGTCCTGCTTGACGTGCTATCCTGTCACACAAACAGAAAATTCTGACTAGAAAGCAAACAGAATAGAGGTGTACTCTTTTTATCGTATTGGATTTCAGTGAGAAATTTCTTTTGATCAAGTTTTACCAAGCTTTGTTCATTTCCTGAGCAGGTATAGCATATTTACATGGGTACAAAGCGAACAAACCATCTCTGATCCACCAAAACATCACTGCTGAAAAGGTCCTAATCGACCAGCGATGCAGTCCCTTGCTCGCAGATTCTGGCTTGCAAAACCTTCTTACAAATGACATTGTGTTCTCAGCACTCAAAACCAGTGCTGCCATGGGGTACCTAGCTCCTGAGTACACTACCACAGGCCGGTTCACAGACAAAAGTGACGTGTACGCATTTGGTGTGATAGTTTTCCAAGTTCTCTCGGGGAAGCGAAAAGTGACTAACTTGGTACGTCTTGGAGCAGATGCATGCAGATTCCAAGATTATATTGACCCCAATCTCCATGGCAGATTCTTCGAATATGAAGCAGCTAAGCTTGCAAGAATCGCCTGGCTTTGCACTCACGAGTCTCCCATTGAAAGACCATCTACGGAAGCAGTTGTTCATGAACTAGGTAACTGTAGTAGCTGTCTCTAGTTTCCATGAGTATTTTCTTAGCCGTTGCCTGGGAAGTTTTCAAATATGACATTGCAAGCTGAGAAATGGCAGTGGCGCTAACTACTCACTGAACTTTCGTTCTTAGTTATATTGCGATATCCTCTTGCTGAGGACTGGCTAACTTTGTCGCAAATGTCAATGGATGGCGGTTTCTTGTGGACCGGAGATGGAATATGGTGGGCAATTTTCATTTGTCTTCACCTCATGTTGTTGAAATACTGCTGTAAAGAGGTGATATGCCCCAGGAAAAAATGCTGCAACTCCTATGTATTCTCATCCCCAAGGTCCATACAATTAGCGTTCGTTTTCTATTTTAAAAGAGCCACTGCCCTCATATTGGCTTCGCGAATTGATATATTTGATTTGTGAGACCTAGTACTTGCCTGTGGCAGCCTGTTGGGTTCAGTTAATGAAATGGATTGGTAATATTATTAGTGAATTTGGGATGATTTCTATACGAAAATTGCATGATCCCCAAATAAAACCATGCCTTTAATTTATAAAACTTGGTCTTCCTTTCCCGACAATAAAGGGTATCCTCATATCGACATTTATTAAATTAATTATTTCTAGCTACAAATATTTAAAATAATGAGAACTAATGCAATCATTTTATATACTAGAGTTATTTGAAGTAAGAATGTCAAGGGTTTAACAAATTTATTGGACTTTTCTCTTCTTATGGGCAGGTGATGAGAAGAAAATAGAATAAAGATCTAAAAGGAAACATAAAAAACAATCACAAAATATTAACATAACACACCTTCAGACGAGGTGTGACACCTTGTCTGGAATCTTAGCGCTTAGATGGAGCATAGCTGGTGGTGTGGCGGAAACATGAATTGTTAGGGAAAGGAAGGTGTGGAAGAAGAGGAATAAAGGGAAGTGGTAATGATGGTAGATACGGATCAGACCCTTCATAGCATGGTTTGCAAGCTGATCACACCATTCTTATGGCTCGTGGTTTTGCCCTGCCTCATCAACTCCTGCTCCCGTTGCTGCTGCTAACACTGGAAACCCAGATACGACATTTAGGGTTACACGGGGTGTTGGTTCCAATAAGATGACATGGGGGTGCTGGTCTTGGGACATCTTTATTCCTTGGACTTTATGGCTTGCTAGGTGGAGGCAGCGCATCTGGTTTATTTCGAGCTGGGCTTCCTATATTGGAAGGACAACAATTGCAAAGTGCTGGACCCAAAACCGAAGATGGAAAGAAGATAATTTTTCAGGAATATTTGGCCGTCCAATGATGAAGTTGCTCATGTTGTTCATTCAAGTGTGCTGCCTGATACGTTCAAGGGTACAAATCAGGCAATCACCAAGGGAAATCCCATGTGGAATCAATTATCTGCACTTCAGGCACTCTATATGCTTGGGATTCCAAATCAACATACATACATGAGCCACCATATTTCAAGAGCATGACAATGTCTCCGCCAGGACCTTATGGTGTGAATGATGCTTACTGCTCGCTCATCTTCAGGGACAGTATTAAAGCTGATCACATCTCATCAGCTGGCAGCATCCACAATGATAGTCCTGCTACTAGATACCTCCGTGATGGAACATGGAGTGATTTGGAGGAGGAGGAAGAAGAGGAAGAACATCTTGATGAAGAGGAGTTGGAGGATGATGTTCAATCTGTTGATAGCCTTTCAAGCACACCAAGTGGAGTTGAGACTCCTAATGTTATTGACCCTTGCAAGTAGCAGAGGAAGGAACCTGAAAGGCCTCGGATTTGCTGTTTCTGTTGTTACATGGACTCAATTTTACTTGCTTGAGTTTGATAAAAGATGTGAAGTTGTTGTCATAGGACAGGGGAGTTGGGATGCTTCAGAATTCCGAGAAAAGCTTGAAGAGGAATTATATATGATATGATTAATTTAGAAGAATACCTTGAAGAGGAATTAATGATACATGATATGTTGAACATAAAATAAATAAAATCAAATAAAATAAAATCAAACATCTTTCAAAAACCTTTTTTACCATCTTTGTTTCCATATTGAGATGGAGCGAGAGAACACCAAAGGATTTTTGTTTCCTTGAGATGGAGTGAGAGACTAAAGGATGGTGGTGTGGAGAACTATCTTTGCTATGGGAGTCTGTGATGATGTTTTGGCTATCTGGAAATGCAGCTGTTGTAATGATGCAAAGGCAAATGTTAAAAACAGCATTATCCACCAGAGGTTCTTACAATGTGCTGGTATGTTGCTGGTGTTGGATATTGCTTTCCCCTACTTGTAATCGCATTCATCTGCTTCTAATTAATGCAACATGCGAGGTTTCACAAGAGCGCTGGTCTCGTGTCTCTTGACGACATCTTTTACAGTCCAAATCAGCTTGATGAATCCAAACTAG
Source organism: Populus euphratica (assembly GCF_000495115.2). Taxonomy (NCBI): domain Eukaryota; kingdom Viridiplantae; phylum Streptophyta; class Magnoliopsida; order Malpighiales; family Salicaceae; genus Populus; species Populus euphratica. The sequence continues at coordinate 663,949 of NW_011499946.1, read as the reverse complement.
AACAGCGTCATTTTTTAATTGCAATTTCTTGGTGCTAATCATGATTGCACATCTGGTATTATAAACTGCTTCATGAAATAACCTGTTAGGATTGAAAACATTCCTTCGGATCCCACATTTTCTTTCCCACCATGCTTACTGATACTGGATGGGGGACTGCCATTACTAATCGTCTACAGTTTAGGCAGCCATGACTGGTTATCTGATGTCTAGACAAAGCCATGGTGATCTGTCTACCTTTCTATTTCCTGACCGTCCATGCACCCAGTCGATTCTTCAAACAATACAAATACATTTGCATGTGAAATAATTAAGTTGCCAATGTTAAGAAGATCCAATATGAGTGAAATCTTGCTAGACATCTGAGGAATTTGAAAACATGCTAGAGCTTACAAAGAAGTGGGCACAGCCAATCTTCCAATTATTGCACACCACAACTTGTCCTGAAATGAACTATCTATCACGAAACTGATCCATATATCCTTACATTCATGATTCATGCCAAAAAAAAGGAATAAATTTCTCTCTCTCTATATATATATGTATGGATGTATACTCATCATCATCATGCATGCCTTGATATTAGATCATGTTTACTTCAACCTTCTGACAGAGAAGGTTCCCCAACTTAGGAATCCATCCCAGAATCTATAGCCGGTTGATGAGATCCTCCATCGACATTCTGGAGCACAATTTTTTTCATCACCTTTCAATGCATCAAAAACCAAGAGGACGGCTGAAACTTCTTTTCTTGACATTGTATCATTCCAAGTAAATTTGCACCAATATGCTGTTGTTCCCCACACATCAGGAACAAAAGAAAAGGAAAAAGATTCCCCATAAGGGATATCTTTTATCTTATAGTCAAAGAATATTGTCCTGCAATTAGTTATCATGGTTGCTCTGCTCTCTATTTCGTTGATCACTGTCACATTCTGCACGGGACGTTTCCTGAACCATGACATGAACGCCGAAGCCGGTGAGACTGTAGCCAAAGAGACGATGATCATGTAAACAAGAAACAGGCGAGGAGTCAGCATTCTTTCTTCCGTTATCATTTTAATGATTTTGAACGTGGGATTTACAAATGATATCAATGTTGATCACCTGGGATCCATATATAGAAGTTAGTGGGCACCTAACAAACTCAAGAACAAACTCCATCTCAGATGTTATCAGAATTTCTCATCCTTCAAAGGACACAGCTAAGTATTGAATGTGTAAGACTTGACTTGCCGCCAAAAATAGCAGATATTAATAGCAACTTCTACCACTCTATTAGCTGCATTACGTGTTCATTACTTTTGCACAACTAATTCTTACTAATAGTAAATGAAAGAGATTTTTCATTCATGAATCCTAATTTGGAGGATTATACATCAAAATATTTTAGTTAATTGAGAATCCTAATATCGGCACGTTCCCTTTTGTTACAGTGATAACCAAATATAAAGAAAATGTAAGCAAATCACCGAGTCAAATTTCTAAAAAAAATAAAATGGAATGATAAAATTAAAAAAAGGTTTGCTAAAAAAAAAAGAACAAGAGTTACCATTGAATAAAAGAATGAATTTTGTTGAAACAGGAGGATGTAAAAGTGGATAATGAAGCTATTATAATGAAACATGTTTTGATGATAAAATATGAAAAACAATAAAATACAATAAATACGAGTTAAAATGTAAAATATAATAAATATGAATTGAAATAAAACAAATAATTAAAGAATTTTAGGTAAATCATAACAGGATTATCTTCAAATCTTAACTCTAATCAAGCAAAGAATGAAGACGGGATTTATGAGCTGAGAAAGGGTGATTTCTCAATTAAGGTGACCAATTTTGGAGCAACCCTGCTTCCCGTTGTTCTCCCAGATAAAAATGGTTTGCTTTCATTTCCTTAATTCCTTATTTCGTTTTTTTTTTTTTAATATTATTAATGTTAAAAATACTGATAATGATATAAATGCTCTCTCGTTTTTTATTTTCAGGAAAATTAGAGGACACTGTTCTTGGATTTGATCCAGCTGATGAGTACGAGGTACAACAGCTCTACTACTTTTTCTAGGTATTTTTATTTTATTTTATTTTTCATCAAATATAAAATGGGTCAAGCAATCTTTAATTTATTTCGTAATCAATTTGGAATCAAACAAATAGTGTACTGGTCTTTCTTGGTATTCTCTTCTAGGAGGGTTCTTCGATGGACATGTCATGCTGAAAAGAATGAAGAGTGATGTTCTTGAACCACGATATCCTTTTACTTTCATGCCTTTGCTATGCTATTTTCCCTCCATATTTCATACATTTTACATGGCCCTGAAGGTTTTAGTGAGGCTGTCTGAGATGTAGCTAGTCATAATGGTAAACATACAACATTCACGTACAACAGCTTTGATGGAGAGGAAGGTAATGTTTCTTTCCATGGCTAGAATTCTGTCTCATTTGTATCTGATCTTTGTGCCTTGTATACATGTATGGTGTTTGCATTGATCGGAGAATTTCTTTTCTATAGGTTTTCCTGGTGATGTTTCTGTGTCTGTGAGACATACATGATAGTTCAAGCAAACAAGCTAGCTGTGAGAATGTGGGCTAAGCCTCTAAACAAGCCTACCCCAGTGAACTTGGCACTGCATGCTTACTGAAATCTCGGTGGACACAACAGTGGTGACATCTTCTCTCATACCATCCAGCTTTTTGGATCTGAAGTTACTCCTGTGGATGAAGAACTCATTCCGACAGGAGAAATTGTCAACGTCAAGGATACACCTTATGATTCCCTCCAAGCCAGGGAGATTGGGAGCATGTTCAATCAATTGCCTGATGGATATGACATCACCTATGTGTTAGATGACTTGAATCCTGGACACTTTATGAACGTTGCTGTTGTGCAAGAAATTGTGTCTGGGAGGAAGTTGGAGCTATGGACCAATCAGCCTGGAGTGCAGTTTTATGCAAGTAACATGCTTGACAATGTCCAGGGGAAAGGTGGATGCGTTTATGCTAAGCATGCTGGTATTTGCTTAGAGACGCAAGTATTTCCTGACGCAGTCAATCACCCCTATTTCCCTTCTCGGATTGTTGATCATGGAGAGATTTATCAGAACATCATGATTTATAGGTTCCCTGCTCACCAGAGTTTTTCAGGCTATCCTGCTAGGTTCCCTGGATTTGGTTATTTTTCCTTTTGAACATTTCAGTTCTATCTGTTTTAGCTGTATCTGGTTATTTTCCAGATTTGAAATATGATTTTGATATTTTACATCTTGATGACTCTCTAAATTAGAACTAATTAAGCTTCGATTTGTTTCCCTTGTGGGAATCTGACCCTGAAAACATGCTCTTCGCCGGTACATTTATCTACCTTGACAACCCAATGGCTCCTCTTCCCGCAACCACAGCCATCAGCAATCTTGGCATCTGTAGGAATTCTGGTCACCAGTAATCCTCCTCCAATAGGCAACAACTGTGTTTTTGACCCACCAGATCGCCATGATCTCTTGCTAAATGCATTATACCCCACTATAACAGCTCCGTTTCTTTTCCTGCCTGCTCGTACTGCGCCAAGAATACCATCATGATTCTCAAGGTTACAATCAATAAGCACAAAATCCGCTTCACTATAATGGCTTAATAATAGACTTCGAGCTTCTCCAATAACGAACTCAACATGACAGGCATCACAACCTAGGATTTTTTTAGATAGTTGTAATTCTTGATGACCAGGAAGGATGCAAACTACACGGCCACCAGTTTGATGGGCTGCAGCCACTAGGGCCACTGTGGTTGTGGTGGCAGCATTGGCACATGCTACAACCATTAGTTGTGCATTGTTACCAGCGGCTAATGCTGAAATGAATTCAGCTTCATCTGGCTCGTTTGCCTTTTGACCCTGCATCAAGATCAATTCAAAATCCCAGTTAGGAAATACTGCCAGAGATCATGAACTCAAATTACAAAAAATGTTCGTGGACTTACCATTCTCAGAGTCTTGAGGTATGCATTAGTAGCATTCTCAGCAGACCAGTAACCCATGCTGTTGCTTTTTCTTCTTTTGATTCAGATTTCGGATAGGAGTAGAGGTTTTCTCAAGCTGGATTTTGATGATGTCTTTGTAATACAGATGGAACTATATATATATAGGACTGTCAAGAAACGGTGGTCGGTCAAGAGACTGTCAATCCAACTGGCCCAGTTAAAAATATTATAAGAACAAAAGGATGCATCAACGAAGATAAGCTTCAATGATTTTCGAGACAGAAAATTATGGGCATCTTTTAATTGATCCCAAGCTTCAATAATTCTTTAGGCGAAAAAAAAATTAAAAAAAAAAATAGGCGAGCTTCCCGGGCACCGCCTTTGAAATAATTTAAGCTAATTTGTAGATGATTCTTCCATTTTTAATAAGATCTTAGCTTGATTTTGCAGGCTCTATCATTCAACTGGGAGGGTTAATTCATTGATTAGCTGTTTTGTCCACCATTGTAGTGACATAATTAGACATTTGCGGCAATGTATTAGGTCTGGTTGAGATTTTTTAGGGACTAATCCAACAAGACACCCATGTTAGTCTTGTAAGCAAGCCAGCAAACTTGTACTTATTAATGAAAATCTAATTAATTTATTTTGTTTTAGATTAATTGTCAGAATATGGAGCAAAACAATGCGTAGCTTGTTGATAGTCCTCTTGTGCACGTGCACTCTAAAATCTATAAATTAAGGTCAAAATAAGCTTGATTATTCTGATAAGATATATTAATAATGAGTATTTATTGTTCTACAATAGAAAAGACAACAATAAATATATATTTGATTGAAAAGATAAAAATATTAAATAAATATATGACCAAGTTTTTGAGTGAATTTATATATTTTTAAAATACAAAATACACGAAATATATTTTTTAATTTTTTAATTTTTTATTTTTTATCATGAAATAGTAATGAAATGCTCTAAAGCATATATTATGGCTCAAAGAAAAGAGATTTTTTTTTATATTGAAATCCAAACTTATCACCACAAATTTAAGATATAGCTATTAAATTCCTACTCCAAAATCTGACAACCAATGGCATCTAAGAACTCTTTAACTCTAGAAGTAAAAAATCCCCATAAATATCCTAATTATAATATGAATTAATTATCATACTTTTGATTGGATTAGAAGAGTGGTTGCTTCATCAGAATGCTGCCTGCAGAACCAAAAATAATATAAAAGAAAAAACACAGACTAAATTAACATCAAGATTAACAAAACAATATTGGAGAAAGAGCAAACATAGCCCCCAAACTAATCAACTCCTTGTTCAAATTGAGCCCTCATTCAACCATATGTTACCTAATTAACTCCTTCCATCCGATTAATTGGGATCCTAAGTTTAGTTTGGTTTCGGTAATTGGGTAGCATCTATTAACATAATTTGGATTTTGAGGAGCGTGTTTGGTTTTGCCATTCTTTTCTTGAAAATAATTTTTTTTTTTGTATTTCTATATTATTTTGATTCAAAATAATTTTTTTTGTATTTCTATATTATTTTGATGTTTTGATATAAAAAATAAATTAAAAAATATTATTTTAATATATTTTTCAAACAAAAAATACTTAAAAAATAATCATGTCTACTCATGACAACCTTCGTCCCGTAACGATAGCTGCAGACACCTTCATGGATATGCTTAATCATGTTAATTTTCCATAATTTAGAGGTCTTGAATGGCTGGCTATGAGCATGACCAACTGGCCAGCTACATTACAGGAGGTCCAATTTTTGCCCCCTGAAAGCAAAACAAAGATGTAGATCCAAATCAAGCTGCTTCCTTCCTAGAACATAGATGACAAATTAATCAATCCCCATTTCTATTTTTTTTTTCTATTTTTTTGTCTTTTGGTCTCTCTTGCATTGTGGTAAGATGTCCCCTTTTGTCCGATTCTCCATGGGAGATGCTGCAATTGTGTGTAGCTATGGTCTGGTCAACATGAACGTAGTCTTTGAATATTTTCCAAGCTGTTAGTGATCGATCTCTTGCCTTGGTTGCAATCAGACTCCATAAAATCAACAAGTGGGAAAAAAAGAAGAAGAAGAATTAATCAGAGAACGTGGGGGTACTCAGAATTTGTTGAGGAATGGGGAGGATCGTAAAGTATAATATAAACAAGTAGTGGGTTGAAAGATTCTGATTAATTGGTAATAATGCATCCTTGTAGGGCTACATGGATGCATGGGTCGACGTTCCTTGATTAATTTTTATTATATGTATGTTATTTTGTTTCGTTGCATTAACTTGCATTGTTGCATTGCCTCATCTTCTTCTTCTTCAATTATATTGCTATTTATAATTTATAAAAAAATTAAACAAAAATACTAATATCTATATGCCTTTGAGTTTATATGTATGAGCACACTCACGTGTATTTATATGTATTTATGTATATGTATTAATGAGATACGTGACGCACATAATTATGTTTTTTAATCCCTTGATTATATGTCATCTTCTCCTTCTCTTCATCGTCGTCATTGTCGTCGTCGTCGTCTTCTTCTCTCTGCATGGTTTGAATCAAGAGGAGCATGATTTTGGAATAATAACAGATTAATAAAAGTCTTGAAGTTGCAGGTTTCCTGAGCTTTTTTCGAGCATGGATCCATTTAGATACGTTGGCTAGAAGCTTTAGCACATGTTGGTGTCCTTTTGTACCCATTCTGTACTTCATTCAGCACATGCACGGGGGAGCAAGTATCTTCTGGTGAATCAAATTTAGGATTAGATGCTAAGTTTGATTATTATCTGTGGTTTTGATTACGAATTTTCACGTTTAGGTTAATCTTTCATGAACAAGAAGATTCAATCGATTCTTAAACCAAATTGCATCTTACAACGTGTTTATAAATGAAGTAATGATGTGTTTTTAAAGCATTTTTATTTAAAAATATATTAAAAAATTATTTTTAGTATTAACATATTAAAACAATTTTAACATGTAAAAATTTTAATTTTGAAAAAATAAAATTGAGAGAAACGGTAATTACACATAAAAAATTTAATTTTAAAAAAATAAAATTGAGAGAAACGGTAATTAGACTGTTCAATTAAACACCCTAATAATTATCAAATTTAATTTAAAAATACTCCATAAAAAAGCCTAGGTTATTAAATTATAAAGTTAACAAGAGGGTTATTACATATTACAATAGTTTTCCAAGAAGGAATTGGTGGTTCAAGATTGCAATTGTAGTTTCAAAATATAACATATTTCATTTGATTTTACAAGAAGAAAGTTTAAAGTGTTGCTTTCTATAATGGGGACAAAAAATCCCCTGATGTGCTTAGCCTCAGTGAACCCCCTGAATGGTAACCAAATATATCCTTTTCTAATTCATTTCAATGGTGTTATTCCACAACAATTTTAAGATTTAAAATGATTTAATTGAAGAACTTGTACAATTAAATGGTGTAAAATTAAATTGAGTGAAAAATATTATAAATAGTGTAATGATTAGAGGGAATCAGTTGGATTTAGTGGCATTCTAGTTTGTTTGCAAGTGCTCCAGTGGCTAAAAAAAATATTTAGATATTATTAATATTTTTTAATTAAAAAAATTAAATTATATAGGAAGTGATTGGATATAATGTGGAGACTCTAAATGTAATCTAAATAATTAATAAAAATATAATTTAATTTAAAAGAGATTAAAGATGATATATTTTTTAGATATTAAGATAATAATATATTGGATTGACTTGGATTGACTTACTAAATCAACGACTTGGTTCATGAGACCATAATAACTCCATATAAAATAAATTATAAAATTCAATTTCAAATTAACTTAATATTAAATGATGAAATTGAAAGGAGTTTAATTAAAAACGACCTAAAAATAACCCGAGTAAACCTACTAAACTCATGACTTAAGTCATAAAACCAAGATAATTCCATGAAAAATAAATTAAAAAATATTATGAAATTTAGTTTCCAATCATCCAAATGTTGGATGATGAGATTAAAGAAATCAATTAAAAAACTAAAAAATTAACTTGAGTCAATTTAGGTTAACTTGTTAAAATCATAATTGGGTTATGAGATCAAAATAACCTCATAGAAAATTAAAAAAAAAATAACCTTAGTCAATTCAAGTTAACTTGTCAAACCTATTACCAGAATTATTACACTAAAATAACCCCATAAAAATCAAATTGAAACAAATTATGAAACTCAATTTCTAATCAATTTAATATTGAAGGATAAAATTTTAAAAAAAAAAATTTAGAAAAAAATATAATAAAATAACTTAAATCTACCTAGATTAACATGTGATAAGATCAAAATAATCTTATAGAAAGTAAACTGAAACAAATCATGAAATGTAATTTTTAATAAATTCAATGTTGAAGAATTAAATTGAAAAAAAAACTCAAGTTAAATTGATTAACCTATTAAATTTATAAAAAAGATTATAAGACTGAGATAAATACCCAAAGAATACTGTAACAATGTTATATATTATAGATGATGAGATTAAAAAAATCAATTAAAAAACTAAAAAATTAACTCGAGTCAATCTAGGTTAACTTGTTAAAATCATAATTGAGTTATGAGACCGAAATAACCTCATAGAAAATTAAAAAAAAAATAACCTTCGTCAATTCAAGTTAACTTGTCAAACCTATTACCAGAATTATTACACTAAAATAACCCCATAAAAATCAAATTGAAACAAATTATGAAACTCAATTTCTAATCAATTTAATATTCAAGGATAAAATTTTTTTAAAAAATAATTTAGAAAAAAATATAATAAAATAACTTAAGTCTACCTAGATTAACATGTGATTCATGTGATAAGATCAAAATAATCTTATAGAAAGTAAACTGAAACAAATCATGAAATGTAATTTTTAATAAATTCAATGTTAAAGAATTAAATTGAAAAAAAAAACTCAAGTTAAATTGGTTAACCTATTAAATTTATAAAACAGATTTATAAAACAGATTATAAGACTGAGATAAATACCTAAAGAATACTGTAACAATGTTATATATTATAAATTATATTTAGTTTTTGTTGAAAAGCAACACTATTGCAAGTGAGGTGGTGCTAAAGAATTTGTTAAATTTCTTAATGCGAATCTGAATAAATTATATTTAGTTCACAAATTTTTCGTATTTTATTTTCAAATTTCACTATTGTGTTTATCATTGGAACGTGATGAATGGAGAGTGAGTTACAAATTAAAAGGGAAGATAGAAACGATAGGCTATGATTATAGATAGACTTCGATTAAGAGATAGATGCGTTTAGAGGAAAGTTTCACAATGCTCAAATTGTAATTACTGGACAAACTCTCTCTCTCCCTCTCCTGTTTTTTTATTCTCTTTCTATCCCCTTTTCTCTAGTTTTTCTCCCCTTACTGTGTTTCTCCTCCTTGTGCGTCTTTCTTTCATGATTCTCTCTCCTTTTTATGTTGCTGTAAATATCTAATAATCATAGCATGAGCGTCATAGGATTTTTTCTTTTTTTTTTTAATTTACGTGGATGTCCGGATCAGCGTACGCACACCACGATTAATCCACACGGTTCACTGAACATCCTGCAAGCCCAGTAAACAGATAAGACACCGCGGGGATGACAGGCGTGCATAATGAGATGCAAACCCAGATACAGAGAAAGAGAACAAGCTCCTCCCATAGGATTTTTTGTTTGTGAAGATGGTGACAGGACACGTTTTCGTTTGATAAACACGATGATGGTGAAGACAAGTGAAAAGTGTATACGGTGAAGTAGAATGTCTGAAGCTTTTCTATAGGCAAATTGTGATGGTAAAAAAGGTTTTCGAAGGATAGTTTTCTTTTCCATTAGCGAAAAGGGCAACTCGAGCATAAAAAACTCATAATACATGTTCAATGACAAACTTAAAATATAGGATTTCATCCTATTTACATAAATCGTATTTTTTACCATCTTGCATTCAAATTCAAAGAAAATGTGCTTTGGAAGATGCCTGGTGAATGGTATCACTGCTCATCAATTTGAGCACAGGATGCCTCCATCAACCCATTGCGAATCTGGTCGCCGATGTCTCTTACATGACCAGGGCCATGAGGGATGAAAACAGTGGTGTTCTTAGATGAGTTGCCGAGGTCTTTGATGGTGTCAAAGTACTGTGTGATCATGATGAGATCCATCACCTCCTTAGCTGATGTGCCTGCCACCTTGTGTGAGAACTCCAGTATGTTCTCTCTCAAACCATCTGTGATTGCCTGCCTCTGCCTGGCAACACCAACCCCACCAAGGTACTTGGCTTCAGCGTCAGCTTCTGCCCTTTTGACTTGGAGCACCTTTTCGGCTTCACCTTTGTATACACTAGCAAGCTGAAGTCGTTGAGCTGAGATACAGAATTGATATGCAAAAGTTATTTGCAAACGAAGTTGAGGATCATAATTAAATGCCATTAATAGCAAGCAAGCAAATGATCACTATATCAGATACATAGAACTGGAAGCTTGTTCAAAATCAAACATCAACAGATAATTTAGACTTTAAGGAAATTACCAAGAAAGAAAGTTTACAATTGTTGATGTTTAGTAAAACCATTACTCTGTATAATGACAAATTTCATGCATAGAGATAATGAGATCCATAAAATGAAACAAGAATCTGGATGCTGTTAGAAAGATAGCAAGAATACACACCATCTAGTTAGCTAAAAGACAAACAATTCACAGTGAATAATGGTAGTGGAAAATTCAGTTAAAGTTGGTCTATTACATCTTGCAAACTATGAGAGCTAAAAGTATAAAAATTGAGTAGGCAACTTATTTTAGTTCCCGTGTCCTTCCAGAAATCAGCAATGACTTTCATATGATATCCAAAAAAAAAAGAACAAGAAGGTATTTATGTAGTAAAACAAGTGAGAATGTGTAGAAGGTGATTAATACCTGCATTGATCTCGTTCATTGCCCTGCGTACAGTATCATCAGGTATAATGTCAACCATCAAAATGTGCTCTATGCAGTAGCCATAGGCTCCCATCACCTGATTCATTAAGTCAACATAAGATAAGAACAATAGCACGCACACACAAAAAAAAAGAAAAGAAAAAGGAATCATATATCAAGAAGCAAAAAATAAAAGAAAAAAGAAAAAGGAATCATATATCAAGAAGAGTGCATTTGAATAATCCAAAGAACCACTGCTACAAATTTATAAAACCATGGGATTCAACAAAAGAAGCAGGTATCCAATTACCTTCTCCAATTCCTCCAAGACAGCTATGGCAACCTCACCCTTCTGCTCGAAAAGCTCATCCAATGCCATTCTTGGAACAATAGCTCGAACCACTTAAGAAACATGAGATACGTCACAATGAAACAAGGTGAAAACTCTCAAAACTCAAAAAAGGAAGAGTAATATAGACACATTATTGGATAATAAAAATCTGTATTCCATGCTACAACTGTGGATTACCATCAAATACATAAGCCTGAATCTGCTCCCTGGGATTTAAATTATATAGAAATTGATTGGATATAACGTGGAGACTCTAAATGTAATCTAAATAATTAATAAAAATATAATTTGATTTAAAAGAGATTAAAGATGATATATTTTTTAGATATTAAGATAATAATATATTGGATTGACTTGGATTGACTTACTAAATCAACGACTTGGTTCATGAGACCATAATAACTCCATATAAAATAAATTATAAAATTCAATTTCAAATTAACTTAATATTAAATGATGAAATTGAAAGGAGTTTAATTAAAAACGACCTAAAAATAACCCGAGTAAACCTACTAAACTCATGACTTAAGTCATAAAACCAAGATAATTCCATGAAAAATAAATTAAAAAATATTATGAAATTTAGTTTCCAATCATCCAAATGTTGGATGATGAGATTAAAGAAATCAATTAAAAAACTAAAAAATTAACTTGAGTCAATTTAGGTTAACTTGTTAAAATCATAATTGGGTTATGAGATCAAAATAACCTCATAGAAAATTAAAAAAAAAATAACCTTAGTCAATTCAAGTTAACTTGTCAAACCTATTACCAGAATTATTACACTAAAATAACCCCATAAAAATCAAATTAAAACAAATTATGAAACTCAATTTCTAATCAATTTAATATTGAAGGATAAAATTTTAAAAAAAAAAATTTAGAAAAAAATATAATAAAATAACTTAAGTCTACCTAGATTAACATGTGATTCATGTGATAAGATCAAAATAATCTTATAGAAAGTAAACTGAAACAAATCATGAAATGTAATTTTTAATAAATTCAATGTTGAAGAATTAAATTGAAAAAAAAACTCAAGTTAAATTGATTAACCTATTAAATTTATAAAAAAGATTATAAGACTGAGATAAATACCCAAAGAATACTGTAACAATGTTATATATTATAAATTATATTTAGTTTTTGTTGAAAAGCAACACTATTGCAAGTGAGGTGGTGCTAAAGAATTTGTTAAATTTCTTAATGCGAATCTGAATAAATTATATTTAGTTCACAAATTTTTCGTATTTTATTTTCAAATTTCACTATTGTGTTTATTATTGGAACGTGATGAATGGAGAGCGAGTTACAAATTAAAAGGGACGATAGAAACGATAGGCTATGATTATAGATAGACTTCGATTAAGAGATAGATGCGTTTAGAGGAAAGTTTCACAATGCTCAAATTGTAATTACTGGACAAACTCTCTCTCTCCCTCTCCTGTTTTTTTATTCTCTTTCTATCCCCTTTTCTCTAGTTTTTCTCCCCTTACTGTGTTTCTCCTCCTTGTGCGTCTTTCTTTCATGATTCTCTCTCCTTTTTATGTTGCTGTAAATATCTAATAATCATAGCATGAGCGTCATAGGATTTTTTCTTTTTTTTTTTAATTTACGTGGATGTCCGGATCAGCGTACGCACACCACGATTAATCCACACGGTTCACTGAACATCCTGCAAGCCCAGTAAACAGATAAGACACCGCGGGGATGACAGGCGTGCATAATGAGATGCAAACCCAGATACAGAGAAAGAGAACAAGCTCCTCCCATAGGATTTTTTGTTTGTGAAGATGGTGACAGGACACGTTTTCGTTTGATAAACACGATGATGGTGAAGACAAGTGAAAAGTGTATACGGTGAAGTAGAATGTCTGAAGCTTTTCTATAGGCAAATTGTGATGGTAAAAAAGGTTTTCGAAGGATAGTTTTCTTTTCCATTAGCGAAAAGGGCAACTCGAGCATAAAAAACTCATAATACATGTTCAATGACAAACTTAAAATATAGGATTTCATCCTATTTACATAAATCGTATTTTTTTCCATCTTGCATTCAAATTCAAAGAAAATGTGCTTTGGAAGATGCCTGGTGAATGGTATCACTGCTCATCAATTTGAGCACAGGATGCCTCCATCAACCCATTGCGAATCTGGTCGCCGATGTCTCTTACATGACCAGGGCCATGAGGGATGAAAACAGTGGTGTTCTTAGATGAGTTGCCGAGGTCTTTGATGGTGTCAAAGTACTGTGTGATCATGATGAGATCCATCACCTCCTTAGCTGATGTGCCTGCCACCTTGTGTGAGAACTCCAGTATGTTCTCTCTCAAACCATCTGTGATTGCCTGCCTCTGCCTGGCAACACCAACCCCACCAAGGTACTTGGCTTCAGCGTCAGCTTCTGCCCTTTTGACTTGGAGCACCTTTTCGGCTTCACCTTTGTATACACTAGCAAGCTGAAGTCGTTGAGCTGAGATACAGAATTGATATGCAAAAGTTATTTGCAAACGAAGTTGAGGATCATAATTAAATGCCATTAATAGCAAGCAAGCAAATGATCACTATATCAGATACATAGAACTGGAAGCTTGTTCAAAATCAAACATCAACAGATAATTTAGACTTTAAGGAAATTACCAAGAAAGAAAGTTTACAATTGTTGATGTTTAGTAAAACCATTACTCTGTATAATGACAAATTTCATGCATAGAGATAATGAGATCCATAAAATGAAACAAGAATCTGGATGCTGTTAGAAAGATAGCAAGAATACACACCATCTAGTTAGCTAAAAGACAAACAATTCACAGTGAATAATGGTAGTGGAAAATTCAGTTAAAGTTGGTCTATTACATCTTGCAAACTATGAGAGCTAAAAGTATAAAAATTGAGTAGGCAACTTATTTTAGTTCCCGTGTCCTTCCAGAAATCAGCAATGACTTTCATATGATATCCAAAAAAAAAAGAACAAGAAGGTATTTATGTAGTAAAACAAGTGAGAATGTGTAGAAGGTGATTAATACCTGCATTGATCTCGTTCATTGCCCTGCGTACAGTATCATCAGGTATAATGTCAACCATCAAAATGTGCTCTATGCAGTAGCCATAGGCTCCCATCACCTGATTCATTAAGTCAACATAAGATAAGAACAATAGCACGCACACACAAAAAAAAAGAAAAGAAAAAGGAATCATATATCAAGAAGAGTGCATTTGAATAATCCAAAGAACCACTGCTACAAATTTATAAAACCATGGGATTCAACAAAAGAAGCAGGTATCCAATTACCTTCTCCAATTCCTCCAAGACAGCTATGGCAACCTCACCCTTCTGCTCGAAAAGCTCATCCAATGCCATTCTTGGAACAATAGCTCGAACCACTTAAGAAACATGAGATACGTCACAATGAAACAAGGTGAAAACTCTCAAAACTCAAAAAAGGAAGAGTAATATAGACACATTATTGGATAATAAAAATCTGTATTCCATGCTACAACTGTGGATTACCATCAAATACATAAGCCTGAATCTGCTCCCTGGGATTTGCCAACTCATAGAATGCATCATCAGCATTTTGCTTGACTATTCGGTACTGAATCGAGCAAACCAACTGCACAAAGACATTATCCTGCACTGACATAAAACTATGTAAAGCCCTTAATTTTCTATAAGAGAGAAACAAAAATCTCAGCCCAAAACTAACCATTAGAGGACAGCACAAAATCAAACAACAGAGAATACAGTGCAAATTTTATTTCATCACCTAACAATCACATTCATGATAGAAACAGCATAAAACCCTGAAAACTCAAATTCTAATCTCTTTTACTTACACCGGCTTTTCTCAACAACCAAACATGGTCACAACAGAAATAGTGTCACATAATTAGCAATCTGATCACATTAAACATATCGGGGAACCGATCAGAGCCATTATAAACAAGGGATCAGGTACTTCAAAAGTCTCAAATCTTGTAAACACATTAACAAATACTAAATACTAAAGCCTTTAGAACCCCTAACCTCTCCATCAAACACAACAAAACACAAGGCCCACATCCAGAAATCCAAGAAACACAAATCCAAACAAAACCCACAAATTCTACACTCCTTAATCACCAAAAAGGCCAATAAACACCAAGCCCTAAAACCCCCAAAAATCCTACAGAAAACACAACAAAACACGCAACCCACAACCAAAAATCCAAGAAACACAAAACATGACAGAACTCACAAACCTTACATTCCTTAATTACGAAGAAACCAAACAAAATGAAACTTAATCGAGAATTAATAAGGAAAAAACCTTGGTTTTGGTTTCAATGCGGACATCAAGGGAGTGAATTCTGGTAGACAAAACACCGGCCAAACATTGACCAGCAAGGCAGTTAAAGAAGTGGAAACCTGGCGGAGCCAGGCGCTCAAAACGACCCCACCTTTCAACAACACCAACGCTAGCTTGGTCTATGCATCCACATAAAAAACAGCATGTATTACCCATGATTTTGCTCCTCTTCGTATCTGATAAGAAAGATTAGAGAGAGAGAGAGATAGAGATGAATGTGCGGGCTCCGTGTCATCTAGGAAACGGTGGGATGCCTTGACTTTCTCTTTGTTTTCGGTGGATTTTTTTTTTTAATTTCTAATTATGATTATTTTATTTTCACTAATTATTTTTGGTTATTTTGAAGTTCAATTTATCTGACAACTTAGTAAAATGTTTTTATAATTAAGTGTGTTTATAATGCAATCAGAATTTAATCGGATAATATTAATATAAAATTTAAATGATTGAATCTGAACAAAATAATAAAAGGATTTATCAAATGCAAATTAAGAGTTTAAATTTTAAGATTATGAATTATCTAATTTGGGCATAGATAATCATCCTAAAAGTTAAACCAAATAAAATATATATATATATATATATATATATATCTATGGGCAAGAAAAAATCATTTGAATTTTAAGCATGTGAAGATTTAGTTTTCTTGCTACTTCGTAAATAGTCAATTCACCCTTTTATTAAATGGAATTTTGTAGGGTCTAACGCAAATGCTATGCATGACCCAGCATCCATGGATGACTTAGAATTTTTCTTTGTTAAGTTTTCAATGGATTATATTAAGATATCGATTAGGACGTGTTTAGTAATATGGCGCATTATAGATTACACCGCAACAAAAACATTACTAGTTTATGTTTTTGCTGGTAAAACAAGTGCAATGGCAGTATGTCGCTTTGTCAAACTGGCAATAAAAATAATGTTTGGTCGGTAAAAGTTACTCAACTTTGAACTTTGATAATTTTAGATCATCTTCTTCCTCTTGGTCCCGTGCCACTGTTTAGTTTAACCTCTTCAGTGTAACCCTACGATTCCGAGTCAACACAGATTGTAATTACGTGGTTGATGCTAAAACATGTCAAGAGCTTCATGTAAATTCTTGAATCTTAGTGCTAGTTTACCCTTTTACGTCAGAAAATCTTATAATACTCTAAGCATTGTATCATGCAATCTCCTAGACCAGGTTTGCTGAAGCTTTTTACTTGGTGACAATGCCCCGGCAAACTTTGAAGGGCTAGCTGCTTATTTGGTTTACTGTAATTACGTGGTTGATGGTAAAACATGTCAAGAGCTTCAAGCTTTGAAGGGCTAGCTGCTTATTTGGTTTAGAGTGGCACATGTTGCAGAGAAGGAAGATGACTGCTAGATTGCTTGTTTAGGAGCACTGAGAATGTTACTACGCAACACAGGGAAAGCTTATTGAGTCCGCAATTCTGCTAATGCTGGATCGAGATAAGGTTGTCTTCATCCCTCTTTCAAAAAGTGCACCAATCCTTCTTCCAAAGACGGCCGACTCTTCTATTTTTTCAAATAAGTCATTCGCGTTGAGATTAGATAATTTTCAGAAGCTAAAAGATGAAAATTCATTCTTATTACTAGTCCCAACTGCGAGAGGCCTACTCTATTGCCACTCACGCCAACGTCTTCTTGACCAGATGAAAGGAATAGAGAGCACACCTGTGTCACCGCCAACTGAAACTCCAAGATCCCAACCTCATTCAGAAAGGTCACCAATGAAAACCCCAGAAATCAAAATCACAAGTTCTCTTTTTGAGTTTTCTCCTACAGAACAAACTTCCACTAAATAAAGAAGGATATCCCTGCAGACCATGGGTCGCAGACTCCCATGAGTTAGATAACTTGATGATGCATGGTTATTGCCTCTTGTATAGGATTAAGTGTGGCTTCTGAATGTGAAACGTACAGTGATTTATTTCCTCTGAAAAAATCTACATGTGAGAAGAGGAGTCGATAAATAAGTTGATTTTCATGGGAGATACCTAGAAGAGCCATATTGTTTCAGGCTCTACCTATCAAATATTCAATAGTACTATTGATGAGGCAGGTATGTTCCACCGCTGTGATGATACCTACTAACGCCAGCAACACCCTGCATGCAACAAAGATACTAGGTATTAACTTTTAGAAGCTGAAGACTATGCATGAGTACGCATGCATATGTTTCAAAAGACAGGCATTCACGGGCAATGCCCGGACAACCATTCAAAGAGAGTTGGATTCAATAAAAACTATAATATCTTCCAACTCCAGAGTCACAACTTTATACAACCATTGTCAAATCAAAGATAAGCTAACTGGGAAAAGAGTTTTGAAACCACTCCCGAGTTATCACGTCATGAAAACACACTTCTTTGGGAAAATTTAGCTCAGCAATTTCTTTTTTAAAAAAAAAATCCTACGGAATGCAGAATTTGTGGCCATAGTTGATAAAACAGATAATGTGCGCTAATTTGTATAAAAAACAGCCAAAGTTGGTGGATGGAGATGTAACTTGGGCAAGAAAGGATACCTGATAGACAGAGATGCTTGTGTAATATTGAGCATAGGAAGATGGAACACCTGACTCTGCAATAAGAACAGAACTATCATATCATTATATGAACGGTAGGGTAAATTCATCCTAGGGAGACCCTAATATGAGACCATTAGAAGTAAATAAAGTTCAGCTAGCTTAAAAGAGATCTATCAAGAGATATCAGAAATTTAGAACCACTAAGGAGAATCTAGAATAGTATCCATGAGGGTAATATGGTAAAACACTAAACCATGTATTGAGACTAGATGGCAATATTCCAGATACAGAAAAACAGTTACTCATATTTGATTTGTAAGATTACACATGCAAAACACTACACTGCCTATATAAGCAAGTAGTGTGGGTGCATGCTTGGGAAGAAGGGAAAATGGGTAAAAGAACATGCAGACAAAATTGCACCTGAAGTTCCACAACTTCAGAAGTGATATTTATGTTATTGTTGTGCAGTCAAGTACAACAATAACGTGAGAGAATCTAAGCAATTAAGTAAACAATTAGAACCTCTACTCACAGCAATAACGCTACTCACATTCAATTGGACAAATTACAGATTCAAAACATCAGAGGTAATAATACTTCCGCAAGAGCAAATAGCGGATGTGAGCCTAGAGGAGAGAGGGTCAGGGGCTGAATTCTGAAAAATGAGAGGTGCGCCAGAAGTTGTACAACTTCAGAGGTGAATATGTTGAACGTGCACTCATCCATCTAGCCAAACCATGAAATTTAGTAGCAATATGCGAACTCTTACATAATCAGCCAAGAATTGCAATGGCTGGTTACATACATTACAATGATGGATTTATATTACATATAGAAGAATCTCGGTTCATAGAATTCCTACTTTTTTGGTCTTTTAGAAATGATATGAAGACTAATCCAAGCTCAACACCACTCCCAAGAAATAAATGTATAAACAAAAGTCCAAATGAATATTCAAACACAAAATCATATTCTCCCATTGGACTGACAAAACTTCAGCAATTAAATTTAATAAAGCAGGTTTGGGATGCACTAAAGATGCAAAAAGAAAATTCAGAGGACTTAAAAAGCTACCTCTCACATAAGCAGATCCCTGGTTGCCTTGACCACTGTACCTGCCATCTCTGTGGAAAAATGACAACCTTATAAGCATTTGAATCAAAGTAGAAGCTCGAAACACAAGGAAAGACTATCAACATTAGAAAGAACCTTCTCAAACTATGATCATTAGCAACAAAGCCTTGCTTTTCTGCAGCAGGCTCAATATATCCTGCATGAGGTAAGGCTTGTCTTCCAAGGCCAGGTTCGATGTATCTAACAGAAGGTTGGCTTTGATTCTGAAAGCTGTGTTGAAGGTAACTTAAATGAGATTGCCCTTGATGGCAATGAGCAGCCTCAGCATACCCTGCATAATGTTGAGCTGGTTTCCTTGTAGCAGGTTCTATATATCCAGCATGGGGTTCCTGGAAGAATCATTTCATATGATCAAACCCACAGCCCTAGATCAATGGGCAGGAAAATACAAGTTACCATATCTGATCGGTGCCTCTTGGATCCAGAAATTGTGCTGCTCCCCTCCTCGCGGTGAGGTTTCCTCGCTGAATTTCTATTGATTTGCCTACCTTGAGCATTACCTGCAAAGTTTTGCCACATAAGACTGTCTCGCAATAACAGCTACAGGAAAACACAAAGAAGTCAAATAGCAAAAAACTACCTCTAGATTTCTTTGATTGTCTACTACTAAGATCATGGTCAATCTTTCTCTTCCCACGATCATTCCTTTTTTGAGGCAAATTCTTTATCTTACGAGCTGTTTTTACTGAGTTGGCATCCTGACATTCACTGAAACTGGTTCGATGATTGTTTGGTTTGCCTTCTTTAGTACTATTCAACAATGAAGGAGCTTGAATCTCTTCTTTAGCAATGCCCCTTCCTCCTTTTCTAGTTCCCTTGGACTTGTTACCATGAGCTTGTGCTTTTATTTCAGTTTCAACCTCTTCGTACTTTGCATGATGTTTACCCCATCTCCTTTTCTTCTGCACTGCACCTCTAAATCTTGTCTTGGCAAGGTCAGCTTTAACCTGAGACATAAAGTGATATAAAAGATGTTGCTTTAAGGGATCCACACACACATACACATGTTACAGCATCCAGGTAATCACCTTAGTTTCTCCTCCAAGCTGTGTCTTATTGATCCCTTCCACACAAGCAAGTGCACCTTTATGAGAACTAAAAGCGATAAATCCAAAATCCTTGTGTTTAGCACCAAAATTTCGAGGTAACCAAACATTTATGATGTCTCCATACTGTTTGCAAAGCTCTTCCAGCTTCTTTACATTCCAGGATTTCACTAGCCCTTTAACATGAACAGATGTCACCTACAAGAAGAAAAGCCACAGTCTCCGTCATTTACAGGACCAACACCAGTAAAATGGAAAAGTGATTTAACAGTGATCTGAAAGCATCCACCAAAGCCTATGTATTTCCTGCTGTATATTAGATTTCTGTTAACTCTGTAAAAAACTGATTAACATATTCACAACTTCAGAAGCCAATTACGTCAATGGACTAACAATTATTTAGGCATAATCGAATCAAATGCCTGATGACATGATTTTTCATTTTCAACAACTAATTCACCAATTACCTAACTGGGATAGCTACATTTACCAATAGGACAAGGTTCACTCTATTAGTCACATCTCCATGAATGCAAACTATACGGGCATGTTTGTGTTTATTACCAATCTTTTCCCTACAGATTCATCTGTGTTTCAACTCAAAGGGAAAAAAAAGGAAAAATGAAAAGAAAACAAGGGATAGGGAGAAAGCGAAAGAGGGACAGCAAGGGTGACCAACATGGATTTCTAGTTGCCTTTGTTTCCCTGAGCTGGTTAGAGAAGGATCTTCAACCTCATCGGTATCATCACTGTCCTCATTATCTTCCACATCATCTGCAATGTCCCCTTCTTCATCACAACCTTCTTGGACATCAGTACAGTCATCTGAATGTCCAAGTGATTCCATGAGGTTGTTGTCTTCACCATCTCCATCATCTTCCATATCATCTGCACTCCTCAGTTCTTCATCACCATCATCTTGGTCTCCAATAAATTCACCCGCAGGCCCTGGTGATTTCATGCCATTGTTAACTTCATTATCTTTTGCACAAGCTATGCTCTCCGTTTCGCATGCGCTCTTTCCATCCTCATTAATTACTTCTTGAACTCTAGAAAAGTCATCCAAATACCCAAGTGATTCCATGACTTCGTTATCTTCACCATCTCCATTATCTTCCCTGTCATCTGCACTCTTCATTTCCTCATCACCATCATCTTGGACTCCAATAAATTCATCTGCATGCCCTGGTGATTTCATGAAATTGTTAACTTTGTAGCCTTTGTTATCTTTAACACCATCTATGCTCTCCCTTTCACACACGGTCTTTCCTTCCTCAGCACTGCCTTCTTGAACTCCAGAAATGTCATCCATATGTGCAGGTGATTTAATGACATTGTTATCTTCATCATCTTCCACATCATCCACTCTTTTCTCTTCCTCATCACCACCCTCTCGGACTCTAAGAAAGTCATCCAGATGCCCTGGTGATTTCATAACATTCTTACCTTTGCTGTGTTCTGCATTTTTTACATTATCTTTTCCCTCCCTTTCATCTGCACTCTTTCCTTCCCCATCACCACCTTCTTGGACTCTGTAAAAGTCATTCATGTGTCCAGGTGATTGGATGGCATTGTTATCTTCATTGTAGTCGTCGTTTTTCACACCATTTGCACCCTTCCCTTCCTTATCACCACTTTCCTGAACTCTAGAACAATTATCCATGTGCACAGGTGATTTCAAGACATTGTCAATGTTTCCCTCGTTATCGCCACCTTCTTGCACTCTTGAAATGTCATCCATATGCTTGAGAGATTTTACAACTTCATCAGAAGCAGGAGTCTCTTTTTCAACAGAATTCTGGTTTGCACCTACAACAAGTATATAGTTAGAATCAGTAACCCCTCCATCGCGAATCAGCAGGGGCCAACTAGTTGAATTTGGTTTTTAAAAAAATGAAAAAAAGCATAATCACTATCAGATAAAAACAAGAAACAAGGGGAATGGCACGCAGAAAACTTAAGCACAAGCAGTTAAATGCATAGGTTTAGCAAAGCAATACCAGTTGAAAGTCCAATTTCCAAATTTGAGTTTGTGCATGATGCAAATATAGCAAGATAAGAACACTAGTAACTGGAACAGCCATTCTATATGGACCACAGTATTAATATGTCTCTACATCAGAAAATATCAACAGAAGCTTCCACGTTCATTTAGCATGGTTTCTACATTCCGTAAGATGGTACAAGCGATAGCTCTTGCTTTAGTTTTGGGTTGTGATTTGTTTGAAAATAAGCATGTCATCCACCAACACCACTCTTTCAGATAGATGAAAAGTAAAAGCTAATAGTAAAAGAATAACCTTCAAAAGCATTCAGTCCCAAACTTCAATGTAATAGGAAATGCAAACATGAAACCCAAATAATCACTTCATGCAACAAAGTATCAGCAATCAAACCAGGATGTGCACTTATTTCCAAACTGCCCTTCATCTGGGCATCAAAAAGTTTGCATTTTTATCACTTTCTAACTTCCATAAAACATGCAGCTACACGACTTTCCCCTAATCCCATCACATTAAATTTTCAATTTCCACGATGCCCTTCATCTCGGCAGCACATGGTATCCATTTGCATTTATTTTTTCACTCTCTAACTTGGAAAAAACCACACAGATTTCCCCTAGCCCTACCACATAAAATTTCTGACTCCCGCAATTCCCTCATCTGAGCACTAAAAATTTTGCATCCTTATCAAACTTTTCTATCTCTTACTTGCACAAAACCAAAACTGGACTCAAATACCTCAAATTTTATACAAAAACATAATACATTAATCAAACATCAAGAGATAACATAAAATCAATTATATAATTCTCCAAAACCAAACCAAAAACACTACCACAACAAAATAATACAAACATAACAGCATCATTACCTTCATTACCATTGAAGTTCAAATTCTCTTCTAAAACACCTTCCATTTCCCGCTTCATAAACGCAACAACCCATGATTTGTCGTCCAAAATATCATCGTTAACTCCTATCAATTGCTCTGGGCTCCGCTCCAAATCATCAACAACATTGTCATTTTCATTTATCTCTTCTTGTTTAATTTTCACTTCTTCCACATCAATTTCTTCATTTATTTCTTACTCTGTCGATTGAACTGCTTGACGTTTTGAGATCCTGGTGGATTTCTTGCTTGTCGCTTTGGCTCTCCTTCTTGTTGATCGACGAGGAGGCATTGTCGAAGAGTGAATTTTCCCCTTGTCAGAGAGGATTATTGACAGAGTGATGACAACAAGGAATGTCAAGTGAATGGGATTACGCCACGTGTCATTTTTAACAGCATAATCCATGTGTATCTGTACTATATATATTTCTTTGTTTAATAATTCATTTATTTTTTTAGTGAATTACTCCATGATTTATTAAAATTAATTAATTAGTTCATGTATTATACATTATTTTATATATTTTTTTACTAGTTTTGAACGTTTTCAAATTAGTCGTGTTTTGCTCTTAAATCACTCTTTTTTAATTCAAATTTATCATCTTACTTGTTTCTCTTTTGTTTCTTTCATTTTGCAAAAACTAAAAATAAAAATAAAAACAAATTACTGGAAAAGTAACAAGGAATTAATGAAATGACTAAGTTGTAAGAAAACTTTAAAACGTAAAGATTATATTATAGCTCTTGGAACCACAATGGCTAATTAATTAATTAATTTCATTAAACATTCTTAATAAAATATTTTCATTGAATTAAAAGACTAAGCTATAATTATATCAATCTTTTTTTCTCGTAGAATTATTATTATTTTTTAAATTGAACTATTAATGTTAATATGAGAACTTACTACTTCATCCATATGAAATTGAACGTAAATTAATTCTATATTAGAAATGGTTTCAGCTGATTGAATTGATTTGATTTATTAATATTTTTGTATTAAAACGAGTTTTAAAATTATGAAATTAATTTGATTTAAATTAGTGAAAATATAACATCCACACAGCCAATTATGGTCGATAAAAAAATATTCCAAGTAGATGTGTGAGGGAGTAAAAGAAAAAAGGGTTGAATTTCTATAAAATTATTATAAAATTGTTTAATATTTTTAAGATATTAAAATTGGATAAATAGTATTGAAATGATTTCAATTTTACAATTTTGTTGGCTTAAATCTTATTGATGGGCTACGTTAGGGCCTTGGCTCTGTCAAATTTTCAAATGGACCGAGCCTGAATCTTGAGAATTTATTCGTGGGCCGTCTCCATCTCCATTGGACCCCCCTTCGTTGATCGAGGAAACATGGCCCAAAAACTCTCAACGGGCAATCCGGAGATCACCCCTTTTTGTTATTTCTTTTTATTCAAATTTTTTTAATGCAATGTAATATATTCATATTTTAATATTGACATGATATATATACACACAATTCAAATATATGTATATCAATTATTTTATTTTTTATTGATTAATAAATAATGAATATCTTTTAAATATTTGAAATTTAATTAATAATTTATAAATATCTAATTTTTTTAATAAATAATTAATAAAATATAGATATCAAAAGATCGGATCCACGAATATTTATTACCATCCCTGTTTGCTTATTCTTTTTTTTTTATTAATTAACGTAGGTGTCTGGGCCAGCTTGCGCTCACCACGACTAATCTCACGCCCCACTGAATATCCTGCAAGCCCAATGAGCAGGTAAGGTGTCGCGAGGGTGACAGACGTATCGCACAGAGAGGACCTAGTAAAGACACGAAGAGAATAACCCTCCAACCCCGCTCCTACTAGGACTCGAACCTAAGTTCGAGGAAGGGAGAGCTCCCCCAACAACCACTCAGCCATAACCTTGTTTACTTATTCTTTTTTTTTTTTGATTTACGTGGGGTGTCCAGGCCAGCTTGCGCGCACCACAGCTAATCCTCACGGCCCACTGAACATCCTGCAAGCCCAATGAGCAGGTACGGTACCGCGGGGGTGACAGGCGTGCATGGTGAGGTTCGAACCCAGGTGCAGAGGAAGGGGACAAGCCCCTTCCACCGCTAGACCAGAACCTCACTTGCCCTGTTTATTTATTCTTGATAGTATGACATGTGACATAATCTAGAATATGTCCAAAATATTTTATTTGATTTTATTTAGTTTAGTTTTTTTATAATTCAGTTCATTTTTATTCAATAAAATTATCAAATTTCATGCTTTAATTTTCAAGTTTTTTATAATACGATAAGGTTTGACTTAATTTGGGTGAGATGCAAAGTTATATTCTCCAACCAAACAAAAACATTTTATGGTCGTTTTTTATTGAAATAAAAATAAAATAAAATCTTTCGGTTAATAATTTCACCAACCTTCTTTCGGTTTCTTTTATCCTAAGGCAAAAGGAATAATAAATTGCAAGGGCGACTTTAGTGTAGCGTTTTATCCATTTTCTGCCTTGGATTTGGAAAACAGTTTTCTGACTGATAATTCAATATGTGCTTATATCTTGTAGCATAGGCAAGCAACAAAATTCGAAGCTAGAAGGGCCATCCCAAGAGTATTACAATTTATCTATTAGAACTTGGAATTCTCATTGCAAGATCTTGGATTTAAATTCTAAAAAAGATGGAGTGAAATTCAGGGTGTTCGGTTTTTAAATATCATAAACATAGAGGAAATTATAAAATAAAATTATTTGAAAATACCTAAAATCTTGTTAGATAAATCTAAAATTATTTAGAAATTTATTATCTAAATATATAATTTTCTTTAGCTTTGAATAATTTTTTAAAAGCTGGGTTTTTGCAAATACAAGTCATTTAATTGTACGACCTTTAACGATAATTTACACGAACTACCTGTGAAAAATATCCTAATTCTTTATTTAGAAGAGAGAAATTGTCATGCCTAAAGTGCTAGTTTTGATTTTTATATCTAAGAGACAACCACTCCTTCTTTTATTTTTTTAAAAAATTTATATATTAATTCAGGAAAAATTTAGAAAACTAACTTAATCAAGTCTTTACTTGAATTTTCCAGGTTTAGAAATACAATCCATGTATTAATTATAATCTAGTCTTTAATTTTTATATTTGAAAATCAGGTGCATCGTCTAACAACGTGTTATAATCTCTTAAATATTAAAAAAGTCATTAATTGTTTGAATTAACCTTTAGTGACCAATTTTTTTGTGTAATAAATATTATTTCATCAATAATGTTTCGATTTAATATTAAAGTATAGAGTATATTTGTCATGTTATATCATGTTTGCCCTCTAGATAATGATCATTTATTGTATAAATAAGATTTAAAATCCTTTTCAAATCTCATTCCACCTTAACCAAGAATTTTTCAGTCAATACTATTTAAAAACATATAAAATATATTTTTTAATTTATTTAAGGTAGTGAATTCTCTCTTGATTATTCAAGTGCCTTCATATAACTCATACTACATTCAATATCTGTCATTCTATAATCTCAATTAAAAAAATATGTAATAGTATCAAAGCATAACATTCTCTATATAAGATGACTTATTAATTTTAAGTTTGAGAATCACTTACGCAATCATCATGTGAATCTTTCCGTAGACATAAGTAATCTTTTCATATAAAAGTTTTTTGCAGATCAGTTCAATAGACATATCTTATAACAAACATCTACATATTAGTTTTAAGTATCACTTACATCTCAACTTATGATAACAATTGCTTCATTTTATAAAAAAAAAACACACAATATATATTAGTCTTTATGACTTTAATGAATATCCAGTATTTAAGAGAGTATCGACTTGGAATATTTTAGGAATAATACTTTGATGCAATATAAATCTTATAATTATAATAACTTTATAATTTTCTTTGCAAATTATTTTTATCCCAAAAACTTTATATTTACTTTAGATTCATTAATATAATATTATATGAATATTAAAAATATATTAAAAATAAATTAAATCTTTATTAATAATAAATATATATTTATATTAATATAATAATATTATGTATAATCAACCAATTAACTATAAAGTATATTATAAACTAACATAAAAACAAGGGAAGACACTTTATCATGCACCTCAACAGGAAATTTTTTATTTATTTTTTGTGTCATTGACAGATTACAAATGACAAGAATATTTATGTTAGGATATCCTTAATGGCCTTCGACAGAGAAATAGCATTAAGGGAATTTGAAGTACCAAGGATTATTTATTCTTTTTCTTTCTCTCTGTTTTTTTATAAAAAAAACTAGATTGCATTTACACTCTTTGATACATCAAGAATTTTATATTTGTATGTGTTCGGTACTATAATGCACAAAGCTTTTTAAAAGCATCATTTTCAATTAAAAATATATCAACTAATATTTTAAAAAACTTGTGTTTTAGTTTTTAATATAATTTTTTAAATTTGGTGTTTTCATATTATTTTAACATGTTAATATTAAAAATAATTTTTTTAAAAATATTATAAAAACACTTTAAAATGTATTTGAGGGCTACTAAAGAAAATAATAATTAAAAAATAAAGAAAATAATCATTACCACTCCTTACTAAGTGAAAATAATCTCCACTAATTCAACAAAAGTGATTCTAAAGATTTCAATTAACCATGAAACAACAATAAGTCAAGATGTTAAATAAATAATTTTATATGGACAGGTATTCGTGGACCAATGAGAAAAACCTTCTGCTTTGATGTTCAATGGCATTATAAATCTAGGTGGCCTTCTTTTGAGCCAATATAAAAGGTAATGATGGATTTAGAAGATTGATGGGAGATTATAATTAGTTTTTTTTCCCCGTAATGAGTATAATCATGATAATTTGGGATTTGATGCACCTAGTTTTTTTTTTTAATTGTTTTAACTTTCCCTCCATAATTTTCTTTTACTTTTTTAGATTAACGGTGAATTAACAAAATAAAGATGAAACTCTGATCGAATCTTTTTATTTAATTGTTAAAAGTATTCTCAGGCAATTTTTGTACTGTCAAATATTAACAATATTGTGTTTCATATTGGGATATAATATATATTAATTTTTAACATAATCATAGGATATAATATATTAAAATAATATATATTAATTTTTAACATAATCATATCTAAATCATTTTAAAACATCCAAAAAAAACATCAATTTAATACTTTTTTAAATAAAAATAATTTAAAAAATCAATATCTAAATCATTTTAAAACATCCAAAAAAAAACATCTTTATTTATAACACAAAACAAACTCTCAAATCTCATTAAAAAACAAATTATAACACAAAACAAACTCTCAAATCTCCCTCCATTATCAATTTTAAGAACAAGTCATTTTTTCTCATCAGACGAATGTTTTTAAATGATAAATTCCAAAGAATGCTAATCTCAAGATTTGAACTCAAAAAATACTAATAAAAAAAATAAAAAGAGAGAGAGAGAGATGAAAGCAAACTCCCAAGTGAAGTCTCAAACATCATGGTCAATTCTCTGAACCGATTCATGCTCCCTCTACCATTTATGCTTAATCCAGTTATAATACCAGGGCAAGTCTCTTAAATGGTGGCAGGCACATGTCTGAAGAAAATCACACCTCAGAGAAACAATAAAGTAATCATCATTCATGGCCAGACTTGAGCAGAATCATCATTGTTATACCAAATACTGATCAAAAGCAAGAATAAAGTTAAAATTCAAAGCCATAGCCAGTGGCCACAGGATGCAGACAAGGGCATAACGCACCATATGAAGCAACTGAATGCCAGACAGCAAAAAAGACACCACCCTTGAGGCCTTAACAGTGAATTGATAAATCTTACACCAATAAGAGTTAACCAGACCAGAGATAGTTACAGTTGTGATTGTTTATGGTAGCGACTTTATGTTATTTCTCATTTTTGTTGGTATTGATATTAGATACCGTAATCTCATTGTAGATTATGCTAGAGTGTGACATATCATAAAGGAAAAGATTCTTTTACCTCATTATAGCGAAGCTACTGAAAAATACTATAAAGAATGAACAGTCAAGAAGGGCCACAGGTAATGGATTAAACCAATCTATTTCAACATCATCTCACATATCTTAGATGGGATTCCAATTCAAAACAATCAAGACTTGTATAAGTGGGAAGAAAAAGATGTATGACAAAAGAAAGTTAATCATGGAGGAGCATTGGAGAGTGAAGATTCTTGTAGAAAGAAAGTCCTGTCCTCTACCACTCATTATACCTCCTTTTCTTTAGCAAGAAAATGGATGGAATGAAAAATAAATCCATACCTTAAGAGTGAAAAATGCTCTCCTTCCTAGTTGTTGAGCAGTCAGACTTACCGACAGGACACTGTGTCTCCACCAAATTGACTAGCAATGACAAAACCGGAGGTTAAATTAGAAAATCATAAGTATTTCCCTCTTTTCAATGGAGGATAAATCTAAGTCTATGCATATGACAGAGAGGGGGTCCAAAGTTAAAACTACTTTATGGCATTGCAGATGATAAAAGAAAATGATGGAATAATTTGAAGTCTATTGTAATCTCTAGGTGTAACAGAACAGCTACCCGGCTACTAAAATGGAGCACTTCTTTACCCTACAAGATAATTTGTATTTTCGTCTCTCAGTTTTATTTTCCTGTGTACTGTTTCCAGATTAATTTCTAATGGATTTAATCATTCCATTTTCAGAAATTTCAACTAAAACCACAAGCAAAGGTTGAACCTGCCTTTGTGTATAGGATATATAGTCTTCTGCATGTCATGTTTTAAGTGAGAACAAATGCCAGAGTAAATCACTCCGGCAACATGAATATAGATTCCTAATAATTGGATCTTATGGCAGAACATGGGACCTAGATGGAGCAGGCCAGAGAGGGTTCATGTGTGGGCTTGTGTAGTACTGCATGGATGATATCTAATTTTAGTTTCAACGAGCTGGCATTTTTTTAGCAAAAAACAAAAGAATTCGATTCTACATATGCCACCCACTTGCTACGTTGTAGTCACCAATAATCACCGAAATGTATTGCCTATAAGATCAGGTCATGTTCACTGCAGCATCCCTTTCAACCATTATATGTGCCTCTCCATGCCGGCAGCCCTCCTTGCTTCAGCTTTCCTCAAAGTCTTTTTAGCAGTCATACCAAAGCCTAGGTCTGCAAGGCTTCGAATATCAACTGGGACATCAAAAGTTTCATAAAAGGACCCTGCTGAAGAGAGAGAGCATCGCAAAATTGGAATGTTTAAAATACAGGTTACCAAACACGTATAAACTTGGAAAAAATGATAAACAAATAAATAAAACTGGAGAGAGATAGGTGATGGGAAAGAAGGCCCCTTGGTCCTTACTTTTCCTCGACCATGACTACACAAGCATTGAGATGGACATCCACTCTTCATGGTGGGCTCTGCATTTTCATAAACAGACAACACAGGTGATGCGGACAACTTATATCTGAGAGGAGAGCTTCTTTGAAAACAAAGATTAACTCTCGAATTCTTCCAAGGTTGACTCGTGATCACCGAGCAGGTTCACACTCCCATCAGCTCAAGCCAAGCCTACCCTGCAGCAAAAAAAAAAAAACTTTCCAAACTTTTAACCGTTCTTTTTTTTTTTAACTTTTTTACTTTGCTTTTTTAAAGTCACTGAGAAATTTTACATTCCACCGAGTATATTATCTCTCTAGTCCATATATACATTTTTCACTTGTTTCCACCATGGAACATGCAATGTGCAAATCGCAGTGAGATATTTCACTACATTCCAAATTGAGATATTAAAAAATCCTGCCTCAACTCAGTCAACGTTAACCAAACAAACAAATGCTCCGGAATTGTGGTTATGGCATAGTTTGGGACGACTTATCCTTCTATGGAAACAAGAAAAATATTTGAAATGTCAATAATACAGCACATTAAACTAAAGTCTCAAACTTTTCAGCAGCAAAGCCTTCTT
This sequence comes from Populus euphratica, assembly GCF_000495115.2. Taxonomy (NCBI): domain Eukaryota; kingdom Viridiplantae; phylum Streptophyta; class Magnoliopsida; order Malpighiales; family Salicaceae; genus Populus; species Populus euphratica. The sequence continues at coordinate 632,704 of NW_011499946.1, read as the reverse complement.
AGGGAACTGAATGGATGGAGATGGCAATGCCACACACGTACTCATTATCTTCAGCAGTGTCGCCTTCGTAATGCTTCCACACAAACAACATGTCTGTATGCCCACCAATAAACAAGACTCGGGAGCCAAAAGGTCAAATCATCAGACTTCTACTACATAGCAACGTAAATTTGAACACTGGATATTAATCCATGGTTCTGGGAGGAGAATTGTTAAAAAATAGGCCCACAAATCGTAATTGGGGAAGTGTCAGCCTGGTTTTTTGACAAATTCCTGAAGATCAATATTGCATTGAACTTCATGCATGGTTATCTGATGATACATAAACCATATGGAGAAAGACAGGAAACAGCATTGGAAGAACTGCAGTTGGATTTTCTTTTTTCCCTTTTACAGGTAACAACATTTCAGAAGGCACCTTGATTTAAACGGTAGTTTTTAGTGGGCTCACATATTCTACATCATTGCTTTATATCATTACTTTCATCATTGTGTTTACACCTTTCCTTTTTAATTATTATTGTTCTGTAACAAAATTATTGTTTCTTCTAAATTAACAGTTTGCCATTTTGGCCATTCAAGTAATCAATTCTTCACTACTTAAAATCACTGATGTAATAAATAAAGCTGGTTGTTACTGTATATGAATTCATTGCAAATGATTCATACAACATTGTCTAATGATGAATAAATCCAGTCGACCCCATTTTTGCAACATTTACTCATCTATTGAGAAAAGCACTCCTGAGAAAGTATTTGTGCTAGTTCACCATATTGGACAAGAAAAACTTGTTTCAAAGTTACTTTGCCTTGACGACACCAGTACCAATGCCAACTTTCTTTGGTTGCTGGTAAAATGAAGAAGGTACTTGCTCAGTTCAAATTCTAAAACACCTACATAGGCCAAAAGGTTTCCAGAAAGTCAAAACCCACAAGCAGCATTTTTTCTGAGGAACTTATCCACTATTGTTTCTAAAAAAATTGCTTTCTCTTGTCTGGCAGGACACTCACAACAAAACGAGGTAACATATCTGGAAGAGGATTGCTTTATATTTCAAGTCACCACAGCAAAGACAGATCATTCAAACGCGGAGAAAAGAACAAAAAAAAAAAAAAAAAAAAAAAAAAAAAAAAAAAAAAAAAAAAAAAAAAAAAAAGATGATAATTCGTGCAAGAGGCTCATAACAAACCAGTTATCAGTTTGTTCAGCTCAATTCATAAAACTATTAGGATGTCTAACGAAGCTAACTTCTGAAATTAGGGGCATTGACTTCGAAGTTAAATAAAACAAACAACATAATTAGTTTGTATTCCTGTGCCATTTTTATGTCTATAACCAGAAAGCCAAAATCATGCCCAGGGAAGATAAAGGATTCATTGAGATCATGCACCGAAACAATTTTAGTGATACATTGTTTTATCCTTCCCAATATATTCTACCCTAATCGTAGCACTCAAATCTTCAACTAGAAGTGACAATGAAAACAAATACAAGAGGAAAAGAATTCAATAAATCCTATACTTTCAGAAGTCTACAGGGGTTAAAAAAAGAAAAACATTACACTGATGGTGCCTCGACAAAGACTTCGTTGAGCATGTCATCTTCACATCCTGCCATGCGGAATAGCTCTCCATCCTTTTCTTCTTCATTTGAGAAATCACGTCTTTCAAGCTTTGCATGAGCTGCGATGAATATCATCTTCTGAGCCCTTTCAAGGCCCACCCTTGAGTTTCTATGGATACAAAACCATTTCATGCAAGACCAATTGCACTTAAACCCGCTTGAGGTCGCATGGAGAAAGATAAGCCTAACTGCAACCTTCCCTAGTGTTTTATAATCACTCAGGCAAGTTTCCCACACTAGCCTGCTGCCTTGAGGATTTGCAATTTTCATCTTTCCAGTCAAAGGGTCTCGCTGTTTAACCTGAACAGCCTGCGCATACAGCGGGTCTAATCCATCTGATCTCCATTTCATAAGCTCCATTAAGGCAACATGAGCTTCTTCCCTGGATGCCAAACGGGTTATAAGCTTATCAACATCCTTTTCCTGCTCATGAGTCAAGCACTTGAAAGGTGGAAGGTATTTTCCACTTGTGTCCCGCATCAAATAACGAGGGTCGAGTATAAACGCAGCAGACCACGCTGGGTGATAGTTCTTTCTGAATCTCTTTTCAACTATTTTCTCAACTTGGCCTTCAGCGATATTGAATCTTGCACACCATTCCTTCACCTTTGCTTTCAGTTCTTGCCAGAGAGGAAGGCAATGCCCTATCAATGGCCGCTCAGCCTCAATCTCTTGAGCCATCCCTCTGATGAGCTTCATTAGTGAATAAACAGCCTCCAACTCATTCCAAAAGGCCTCACTTTGAATCATCCCAGAGACCTCTCTAGCGACAGGATCCTCAACACTCATCAACTTATATGACTCGTCTAAGATAACCATTTGGAGCACACGGGCACAGCTCAATACATCCTCCAACATTGCAGAAACAGGCGCAAAGTCCTTTACACAATCACATTTGCACCAAGGAACTCGAAGCAACCCAGTGTAATCAAGCTCTTGCATCCTGTACTTCTGGAAGCTATTCCTAACTTGAGATGTATTATTTACAAAATTAGCAAGCTTCAAGCAATTCTCAGTAACAGTCTTGAAAAGTTGATGCTCCTTGCTAAAATCCTTGATCAAACTAGTAAACCCCTGAACCTGGCAAGAGAGATTCACCATCCACTGATACTGGATCTCCAAGTTCCTCAATGCCTCAGCCTTGTACTCATCAGAAACTATCCCCACACATCTCTGCAAACCACTACCACATATCCCCGTCACTGCCTCCCACATAATCTCCTCTGCATACTTAGACGACACTGATCCTCCTCCAGTTAACACGGCCTTGTGATACAAAATAGTTCCATTTGGAAGATTTACACTAAACTTAACCAAATTATCTTCCCCACTACAACAATTATTACTCTTCCATCCATTACACGCAACTTGAAAGAACATGGCATCTCTAATTCTAGCTTCCACCTCAGATTTTGCCTCGTGAAACCTATTGTCAAGTCTAGCACCAGACAAGCCTCTCCTTGACAAGCAAGGCAAACCAACTTGATTAAGAAAAGCCCTAAACTTCGGATGATCAAGACTTGAATATGATACTGACCCGCAAACCTCATAAAACCAATCACTCAATAACTCAAGAGCAGAATCAACCTGTTCCTTGTTTAACAAAGGACCAGGTGAGGCTTTTGGACTTTTAAGCCTCTTTACACTATCTTCCAACATTGCTAATGCACCTAAATCCTCTTTTCCACCAGATAACACCAAATCGTGACCTTTTGGAGTAAACCCAGAATTAAAGTAACCAACTTGGTCGCAGTATTTATTTGACTCGACTAAAGCTAGAGACTTTAAAGCAGTACCCATTTGCGAGCTTCTCTTTCTATGATTATTTGAAGGTGGGGAAGGCAAAGAAGATATAGGCAACGGAGAAATTGCTGAATTGGGCCTTGAAACTGATACAAAATTAGAACAAGTTCCTTTCTTGAGATGTTCAGTGGCAGTTCTTGATGGGTTTGAAGCAGAAAAAACAGCTTCACATAAACAACACTTAAGTTTTACTGCTTTAGGGAGATTTGTATCAGGGTTTTTAATCAATATTGGCTCTAAATGAGCCCAATACCATGCCCCTTTACCCTTTATTGCCTTTGTTTTAACAGTAATCAACCCTTCATATCTCTTGTTCACAGCTCTGATTGCTGTGTCTTCATGCAGAGAAATAGAAGGGTCACTTGGTGTTGAACTTGTTGAAGCCATTAGCTAAAACCGCTGTACCCCGCAGTTTACTTCACTTTGATGCTATGTGTGATCTTTCCATGATTCATGAGGTTAGCAAATGGTAAGGTTGGTGGTTGGAGGATGGTTTTAGTGTGAGTGGGAGGTGTTTGTGGAACTGTCTAGCTGAGGTTGAAGTTCGATGGAGGGAGAGAATTCAAGAGAGGATAGAAATGGTGTTTGGTATAGTGCCCTGTGAAGGGACGAGGGTAGAGAGGAAATGCAAGGTTTTGTAGAAAAAAAACATTTTCTACATCAGACCTTTAGTGGTTTGTTCTGTGATTGTTTGCCGTGCGAGGAGGGAGGACTTTATCCTGAGACAAGCAAAAACAATAGCTTACCTCTGTAAATTGCAAGGGAATTAAAAGAATTTAGTTAGTTTTTGTAATTTATTTAAAAAATATAGATATAAAAAAATAACTTATAAAATGTACTATCTATAAAAGATAATAAAAATATTTTCATCTAAATTTCTTTATTCTAATTACTTTTTTTTATTTTTTTGAAGTGAATCGTAAAAAATAACTTTAAATTACTCATGATCATATCCATTATTATTTTTTATTTATTTATTTATTAATAAAATAATTTAATCTTCATTGATTACAAAGCATGTTTTATTAAACTGGATTCAGGTTTCATCTTAAATCTAACTCGATGTGAAACCTAGTTAATGAATTAATAATGTTAAATATAAGAAAAATTAATTTAGTGGTTTTTTAAACTTAAATTGCATTAAAAAAAAAAAAAAAAAAACAGAATCTCTTTTTGAAGGTGTCTTGGACAGTCATTCCCATCCAAAACATTAATTTCTTGCATCCCTCCCTTGGATAGAACAACTTGACGTTCAATACAAAATCCAAAAGCATGTTTCTGCCTGAATTGAACTGTACGACGATGTGAAGTTTCTGACAAATTTAAATTCTGTGATTGCACTGAGAAGTTTCTGAGAAATTTAAATTCTAGTGAGATGAAATCTCTCTCAGCATGATATCATGTTTAGATTTTTTTTGTCTTTATATTTTAAAATTATTTAAAAAAAATTAAATTTTTATTTAAAATTAATAATTTTTTAGTGTTTTTAAATTATTTTAATAAATTAATATTAAAAATAATTTTAAAAAAATAAAAAATATATTAAAAAACAACAATAAACAGTACCATCTTCTAAAATTACGGAAACGTTGTGATGTTGTCATATAAATATAATAATACTAAAATTACAGGAATTATAGGATAACCTTTTACCGTCTGGATTCCTTAGTTTTATTATTTTATTGCATCCAAATTGTTTATTCGTGGAATGGTTTGGGAATGCAGTTTAAGTTATATTTTTAAAAAATTAAAAAGAATTATTAAAATTTAATATGATTTATATATTTTAAATTATTTTAATATATTAATATTAAAAATAATTTTTAAAAAATAAAAAAATATCATAACCATGTATTTTAGCATAAATAATTATTTAAAAAATAACCATTATTACATTATTAAACATACACTTCATCAAACTTAAAAAACCTGTTTCACTCAGGTTAATTTTTTTATCGAATCAAATAAAATAATAATTTTGCTAGACTTATTTAAAATAATCAGAATTTCAGTAATTCAATTGATCTAGGTAAATATATTCTAAGCCCGGCCATATTAACACTGAAATGTTAAAATAATATTATTTTAATAAAAAATACTAATTTAACAATCTAATTACTCAAGTTTTTTTTTTAAATCCAACCAGCTTATTTAGATTTTTTGTTTTTATGAAAATTATTAATTAAAATTAATTTAATAACTTGTTGATTCCAGTTTTTTCCAAGTTAACCCGAATACGAGAACAGTGGCCATATCTCAAAACCGAGGAACACTAATTTGTAGGGTTTTTGTTCATATCAAGAGGGAAAGAGCAAGTAAAAGAGCTGACATTTTATTGACGGTAAGGGAAGAATTTTGTGCGACATGACGAATATTATTGCCACAGAAGAGACAGTGACACACGGGGAAAGAAAAGGGATAAAATTTAACTATTTAGGTGGTGGTAAAGTGATAAAAATTTAGAATTAAAAGGTTTGTTCTTTGTGGTCTCAGGTTTGAGTTCTTGGTTGCTCATATGATGGCCACTGGAGACTTATATGGTCGCTAACTTCAGAGCTCATGGAATTAATCGTGGTACGCAAGCTGGCCCGAACACCCACGTTGATCTAAACAAAAAAAAAGGAATAGAATTTTTAATTTTTAATTTTTAATTTTTTCCCTCTCCAAGTGCTTGACGAGGTCAAGTTTCGTGGTGTTGTCTGTCTTCAAGCATGTGTCGGAATCGAAGAACAACACCGGATGAACTCATGTCTCTAAAGCAATATTTTGTATGATTATTCTGCATTAATTATGGCCATGAACGGTGCAATTGAGCTAATTTACTTGCCATTAATCACCTGAAGATGATGGCAAAATCATGCTTCAATTTTATTTTCTTCCATGTCAAGAGATGAATCCAGCATTAAATGGTCAACTGACTCACCTAACTACAATCGAAACTTACCATCTTCTCAGTAAATAAATATCTCCAAACTGTATATAACAATAATTGTAGGAATTATAATTATTAAAATTTGCTTAGTAGTTTGATTAGGTGATTCTGCTTTGCTTAGGTCGACTTTGTTTTAAAACTATTTTGTATATTCACTGGTTAAATTTGAGTAACTCAACAAATTAATTTAAATGTTTTTATTAATTTAGTTAAAATGATTTTTTAAAAAAATATCCAAGACAGCTTATTTCAGTTTTTATTTTAATTTTTTTTATCTAAAACAATTTTGTTTTATGATTTATATAAATTAACTCAGGGGTTTAAATTTTTAGTCACGTCAGACTTTAAGTTCAAGTTGGGTCTAATAATTATGACAAAAATCAATCTTTGATATGAAAATAAATTGAATTCCACTTCTTGCACTTAACCAAGACAGTGTTTAGATGAATTTGTATTTTTTGAAATTTTAAAAAGTTTTTTATTTTTATTTAAAATTATTTTTTTTATGTTTTTAAATTGTTTTGGTATACTAATAGCAATAATAATTTTAAAATAATAAAAAATATATTAATTTAATATATTTTTAAATAAAAAATATTTTAAAACATCATCTCCATTATATTATGAAGCACCCCTTGAATGTCTATAGAGAACTCATGGGATCTATGTTATCATATAGCAGTTGACATTCCCAGAAAATAAAGCAAACAAAAACACTAATAGCAATAGAATCTCCTCGTTTTATTTTCTCAACAAAGTTCACTTAAGGTGTGTGATTTTCCTCATGGTGTTGATAAGCTTAATGGCATCAATTTGAGGCTTATGCCTTTAATTATTCTAGAATTTCAAGTGTAAGTGCCTTTCAAAAACTATTTTTTATTTTTAAATATATTAAAATAATATATTAATTTATTTTTATTTTTGAATCAACTTGTTCAAATCATCAAGAAAATATCAATTTAATAATTTTTAATGATAAACATTGCTTTAAAGAACTTTAAAATGCAGAATCCACGGAAATCTCAAACAAGACATCATGAAATACCATGGCTTTTAGTTGTTAACCACACCTTTTTAATTGTTTTAATTATGATTTACCCTAACAATGAAAACAAAGAATTCATGAAACCTCATGACATGCCATGATTGATACAATACAGCAAGGAATGTAAAGTCAAAAAGGCATTTTTTTTTTTTGTTGTTGAGACCGTAAGACATGACATTCTAACCTAAAGCAAGATGTGTTGTCTAACCCTAAAGTTTAATAATACATAAGGCCCTACTCCAATTTATTAGGTAAATTTGGAATCTCAAGTTCACTTATGCTTTTGATTTTTGGATGTATGGATCCATCAATTGATTGGTGCCCACTTTTCACACTCATGAACTCAGAAAATAAAACATTTATCTGCATTCACTCACACAAATATATATAAATAACATATATATTATTTTTAATAAATAATTTGTGATTTTTTTTTATCATAAGGATCATCGATTATATATAAAAAAGGTTTAGACTTTTTAAAATACATCACTATATTTGAGGAGTTTTTTTTTTAAAAAAAAAAACCAAGGAAGAATTCGGCTGGCATAGCTTTTTTATTATTTGTATTCTTTTTACTTTTGAAACATGAACGCACCCTTTATTTATTTACTATAGCGGGGATGGAAGGCGGTAAAATTTTAGTTACATTGATTTTGTCTTATTATGACAAATAAACTTATATTTTCATATAAATAAATAATTTTTTTAACTATGTTATCATATGATTGATGAAATTTTCGATCAGTGAATAAAAAATTAAGATTATTGGTATATTAAAAAACCCTAGCTCCCAAATCATGATGGCATCGATTGAGATATTGAGCTAGAGCTGGTGGTTAGCAGTAAAGTTTGAGAGGGGAAAAAAAATCAATAAAGTCGACCACCAACTCTCCTTCTCTCTTCCTTTAAAATGATTCGGATAAAATAAAAGTGTGTTTGTTTTCAAGTTTTTTTATTAAAAAATATTAAATTAAATTTTTATTTTTTTTATAATTTCAACGGCTATCAAAAATAAAATATTATTTAAATATATTTTTAATTAACAATATTTTTATAAAAATATCGTATTTGGTATTATTAAGGAGCACAATATTTCATGGATTGAAAAAAAAATTATATATTAACATATATGTGCATGTGTTATAAATTTTAACTTTACATTAATAATTTTTTTTATTTTTTTCTGGGGATATGATGGTGGAATCCAACTTTAAAATCAAAACTATATGATAAAAATATAATACCTTACAAAATTTATCTTCAGTTCTACGTTAGCAGAATAAACTTTGTGAACTTTCCTCGCCTTTCCTTTTCAATCAAAAGAAAAAACATCTTCCAACGTTCTGAATTATGCTTGGTGATTCTGTTGCTGACCCATCAAGCTGCAAAAATTGAAATTTCAAACCTCCTTTTTGGAGGTTCTTTTTTTTTTTTTTTTTTCTTCTTGGTGTGCTCTAAGCTACAACTCTATACCTACATTGGTTTGCGGTTTAAGAAACCCATTTGCAATTATTATTATTATTATTTCTGGTCTAGCCAGTAGCCACCATCAAGAACGCAGCCTTGCAAGGGAAGGGGTTACTGTCTATTGGAACGCAAATTATTTGTATAATACATACAGAATATATATATTATTACAAAAGGTGGAAAGGTTATTACACTCCAATTATGCAAAGCAATTTTTTTTTGATATATGTTTAATACATCTAAGCTTGAAGAACAATTCTAATTACCACTTCTGGATGATGTAATTATGGTGTTATATCTTATAAACGGTACCACAGCTATTTTAGCTACGATTCTATTGAAAATTTTGGGTTCCAATATTTTTTGATAAATTAAATATAAATTGCTTTGAATAATTATAAAACCGGGATTAATTTGATAAGTTAATATAAAATTTAAACTTAACTATACTTTTTTTTTTAAAAAAAACTTAATTAATCCACTTAATAATTCAATCCTCAATTTATTTGTTTTTTTCATTAAAATAATTTTTTTTATTTTTTTATTTTGATATCAAGTTTTATAACTGTTATCGGGGTCTAAGTATAATAAAAAAAGGGTAACTATTAATTTAATAATTTTAAAATTACTTTAAATTATAAAACAAACACTTAATCTCTCTATGATGGTGATTGGTAACTTTGATAAACATTCACATCCGTAACATTAATTTCTTGTGTTTCTTTCTTTCTTTTTTTTTCGTGTGGATAAGTGTTCTGTCTGAATAGAATTGTAGAATGATGTGAAGTCTCCGACAAATTTAAATTCACTGTACATTCTTATTATTCTTATTATTATTATTATTTTTTGATAAAGTTAAATTATAATGAGATGAGATTCCTCTAAGCATGACAGCATAGGTACAAGTTGTGAACTAGTGGGGCTTCTCAAGTATTTTCCTTTATTACTTGTAGTTAATTCTTCAATTATTTTTATCCAATTTTTTTTTTATGATTTAATAGATTTTACATTTTTAGAGAGAAAAAAATTAAAAAATATAATATTATTTTATTATAAATATTGATTTTATGGGGAAGTCTCCGGGTCGGACAAATTTAATCAAAATGTGTTTCGTATTTGGGTCTACATGGGCCTCATTAAAATAGCATCATCATCATCTACATACTCAATGGACCAATTTAATCACTGTTCAAAGCCCATTTTTCCGAGGCTCAATCACTACAAGCAAGAAAACAGGGATGGGCAAAAAGAAAACACGTGTTATCATTCCAATGCGGTATTATTCTTTTTTCCAATGGGCCAATCACTACAAACAAGAAAACAGGGAAGGGCAAAAAGGAAACACGTGTTATCATTCCAATGCGGTATCACGAACTTTCTGTGTTACGCTTGACCACCAGCCTAAACTCTTAAAACACGGAAGCTGAGGTTTTTAAGGAAGAGTAAAGGCACGTTTAGGGTTTTAGATAGAGAGCTGCTTCGAACCAGAGAACAAAACGATGAGCTTTTGGGGTATGTATTTCAATCAATTTCCAGTTGCTGAAACTAATGGTTGTCATCCTTTCATGCTTTAGTCCATTGTCTTGACGTGTTTGGCTGCTTAGAAATCATGGGGCAATTGTCTTATCCGTAATCTGATTTTTCCCGCTTTCTTTGTTTGTATTTTTGTTGTAAAATTTGGATTTTTTAAAGTTTATTGGAATCTAAATGGTGATATTGAAGTGGTTTTTTTTTTTTTAAAAAAAATGTTCAATGAGAAAATGGATTTTTTTTTTTAAAAAAATGTTTTTAGATTTTGAATGTTGGTTTTTGTTCTTAATTTCTGGTCTTTTTAGCTTGTAGGAATTTAAAATGTTGATACTGAGATGAGGTTTTAATTGGTCTGGTCGTTGAATGTTGTTTTTGATGTTTTATGTGTTGATATGCTATTTAGGCATTGAAGTGAAACCAGGCAAGCCTTACCCTTATCACTCTGATGATGTGCAAGGAAAGCTTCGGGTAACACAGGCATGTATGACTAGGCCAATCCATTCTATTATTAATTCTGAGCTTTTAAAGTGAAATTGCATAAATTTTTATATTTTGAGGTTTAACTTAGTGTTGGCCTTCCAGTATTGGTTTGTTGTGGAATGGCTGTCGTTATATTGCTGGATCATCTCTTAATTACATTTCTGTTCTTGAGTTGTTGACTTGTGCCGTGTTACAATTCAGGCAACTTTGGGCCTTGGCTCGTCAGAAGAAAGGTGCATACTCCAGTGTTCAGTTGCATACAAGAGTCCAATTTTCTTATGTTCATTGCTACCAGGGAAATCTGAAAGTTGCTCTTTGAATCTTGAATTTTCTGATGAGTTAGTAGCGTTCTCTGTGATTGGACCACGAAGCATTCATCTTTGTGGTTATTTTGATTCTGAAAAAGGAGATCACCTCCGAGATGAATATGAATGGTATCCTTTTCACTAGTTTTTCTGGGCTTGTATTTTAGTTGTTATTCCCCACCCACCTCAAGTAATTATAGTTATTTTGAAGCCAGTGCAAAATTGTTTGGCTGAATTAAATTTTTTCATTACTTTGTTCTTCTTAATTCTACAAATTTTAAGTGATTCGGGTGAGACTATTGCTGACACGGAATCAGACGAGTCCAGCGAATATGATTATGATGATGAATATGATGATGACTTCATTGATGATGACAATGATCTTCAAATTTATCCCCCTTCGCCTGTTCCCAATGGTGGAGGTAATTTGATTAAATATGTTTCATCTTTATATTCACAAGGTTCATTTCCCCTTATTCTGTTTCTTTGAGGTCTATCTAGCTTCTAAACGAGTTTTAAAAGCTGTGACTATATACTTGTATGATGAAATACTTGATCTAGTTCCAACATGGTCATCAAATCTGGAGCTGGTGCCACAGAATGTGTCCATATATTTGGAGTTCTGTTCGAAATAAATCTCTGTTAGTATTAGTACATCGAGACTGTTGGCTGTTTAATATTTCTGCAAGATATAAATAGTTAAAAGTATGAGTCAAAAAGATTAGGAGGAAAGCTTTGGAATGCTTTGAAACTCGGAAGATTTTTTAAGACATGGTAATTCTAGTTAATGAATTTTATATGTTTATATACGCCAAAGAAAATTTACCTCAAACTTGTCCACATACTGTCATGACATTTCTGTGTTGTCACAATATATCATATTTACTCCACTAAGAGTTCATAATTTATTGTCCTCGTCTAGTGAAAAAGTGGTCTTCCAATGTTTGGTGGCGGTTTAACTTTATGTCAAATGTGCTTGCTGGCACACCTGGTATTTGATTTTTATGATTACTGGCAGCAACTAACCAAAGATGTTTACTTCACTTAAATTTGCTCCTTATTTTAGTTGTAATCGAGGAGATAACTGAAGATGACAAACCTAAAAAAGAAAATGGCAAGTCTAAACGAATAAAGAAGAAGAATAATCAATCAAGCGACCAGGAAGACCAAAACCATTCCCAACGACAAATTGTTCTTAAGAGGGATGCATGTATTTCAGTTCTGGAAAGTGAAGATGAAGATGGTTTTCCAATTTCTTCCCCGGCAAAAAGAAAAGTTACTGTTCCAGAGCCCCAAGCAGAAATAAATGGACAAAAAGATAAGGAAACAACCCAAGAAACAAAGAACAAGATAGCTAGAGAGGATAATGATGACACTACTGGCAAAAAGAGAAAGGTTAAAAGCATTGATGAAGACGGTCAACCAGAAAGGTGAGACCATCCATAACTGGGTGTTTTTTTTCTAAAAACAATTTTCATTTTTTCTTAGGGGACAGCTTGGTTGTGTTATTAGGCTGCACTTTCCAAGAGCAGGGAGTTTGCTTTACATTTGACTTGTCAATTCTATCTTCTAAAGTGGCTCTTGAATTTTGATGGCAGCAAAACGAAGAAGAAGAAGATGAACAAGAAGAAGCAAAGAGAACAAGGTGCAGAGGAAAAGATTGATGAAATGGATGATAAGGAAGAGAACAACAATGCCTCTAGAGATGAAATCAAGCCTGAGGAAGTGAAAAGGCAGGATTCTACTGATGAAAACAAACACGATCAGAGGTGAGAACCAAAGTCTATTATTTTGCAATATGGAATGTTGTTACTATTGCCTGTCAAAGATTCAAATTTGTCCGTTCTTATGATGTGTGTCCATGTGTCATTGAATGTGGAAATGTGCCTGGGCCCGGTCTAATTTAATAAGTATGTGAACTCTCTGTTTTTAAACTAGGAGTTTCTCTCCAAATAATCTCACCACACACGTTGAAAGGTTCACAATAACGGGAAATGGCTTAGGATTTTTTCATCTCCCCCCTGCCTCTCTCTAGCGTGAATGGATGCATGGATGCTGGTATTGGTGAATGGAGGTTTTTATGGAAGCCTGATTACTAGTGTTATTTTTTAGCTTTTATTTAAATATGTTGCTACTGAACCCGTTTGCAGGGGCCTTGACACTGATGCAGATAGTATGCCTGGTGATGATTCATCTGATAAAAAAAAGAAGAAAAAGAAGAAGAAGAAGACCTTGGATAGTGGAACAACAACCAAGGAACAAGCTGTGGGAGGTGAAGCCAAATCTTTGTTGGATTCTGAAGATAAGAAATCTACAACCAAGTCTTCACAAGTTAGAACCTTCTCAAATGGATTGGTTATTGAAGAATTATCAATGGGAAAACCAGATGGTAAACGTGCTTGTCCCAGGAGTCAGGTAGCTCTTCGCCTCGTATTTGACTATTGATCAACCAGCCTGCAAAGCCAAAGTCATTTTTTTTTTCCAAGCACTTGTTTAATTATTTTTTCCTATGCTCATTACACTCCGAATAGAGGAAATTGGTTAACTGTGTTAAAATTAAGCATGCTGTTTTTGTAATTAGTGCTTGAATTAGTTTGATAATATGAAATGTTCAAATTTGTCACCTTATACGGTGGCATGCTTCTGAGTTGCCTCTGTCAGTTACTGGCTTGCTGTATTGTTGATGATTTCATACAAGCAAGATGCAAGTTCACCCATATTTACAGTAACCTAATTGGTGTGTTTTTTATTTTCCAGAAGTTATTGATTAAAAGAATGCAAAAGGTCGTTCAATCAACTGAAATTATCATTTTTTTTTTTTTGAGTTTCAGGTCAGTGTGCACTACATTGGTAAGCTGAAGAAGAATGACAAAATATTTGACTCTAATGTTGGAAGAGCTCCCTTTAAATTCCGCCTAGGTACACAATTTGGACTGTAGTCATTGGATAAGAAATACTTGATTTTGTGATGATTAAATTACTTTCATGTGATCATGCAGGTGTTGGACAAGTCATAAAGGGATGGGATGTTGGAGTTAATGGTAGGCATATTAATGTTTAAGAATTAATTTGTATGTTTAATTCATTATAAGTATATTTACATGTTTATGTGTTAACCCTCAGGCATGCGGGTTGGTGACAAAAGGAGACTCACAATTCCACCATCGATGGGGTAAGCTATAGCTACCACATCAGTGATTGTTCACTCTGGCTAAGTTCATTAGATTTGATCTGCATGATTACTTTTGGACAATACCTAATCCAATGCCTTATCTGTTGCTTCCTGCGTGGCATGATATAAGTTCATTATCGAATTCTTTGCCTTTGGGGTCCATCTGTTAAACCCTTTAAGCAGGGTTTTTGAAATTTGTTGAAATCTTCTTTATTAAGCCTTCCTTGCCTGCCAAAGTAACTTACCGTGTAATATTTTATGCAGTTATGGAGAACAGGGTGCTGGTGGGAAAATACCGCCACACTCATGGCTTGTCTTTGATGTTGAGTTGGTGAACGTTCGGTGATCATCCTTCTATACGCTCTTTTTCGGCTTTTGAAGTCATTGGCAGCTTTGATAGACAGTGGGTTTAGAATCATGGTTTTTCCGCTCGGTGTTTTAATTGCGGGCTTGTGTTACAAAACTGCAAGTTCGCCCCCATCATATGATCTTTAGTGTCAAGAAGGGTGTTGTGAGCAAAATTTTTGGTAAAAACTAGCTGATTCTGTTTCAGCAGTGAATTATCTTTTGAACCCGTAATTTCACTGTAGCAACAAGAATTGTTTAATACATCGAGAAAGATCCCCATCGTATGTCTTTCTCTTAATCATGTAGGATTCATATGCTGTTAGTAATGTTTCTTAATCAATATCCTTTTGATATATACACGTACATAAAGCCATATATAATTAAGAACAATTTTAAAGGGTTAGGGTGACGGACCAACGGTGAGCGGGGTATCGT